>NC_069503.1:623036363-623336363 GCF_027579735.1 Bombina bombina | reverse complement strand
ACTGAATGGAGCGCTCATTTATCCTTGGATAGGCTAAAGCAACAGCTGAGGGCAGGGACACCCTTAGCATTTGCGGTGCCCTGGTCAAGATGTATATATATGTATATACTGTAAATATATACTGTATATATATATATGTATATATTTATATGAAAAATATACAGTATATATATATATATATATATATATATATATATATATATATATATATATATATATATATATATATATATATATATATAATATCTATAATACACACACTTATTAGGCAAGTTAGCCCAAGTATATACTACTCATATTGAGGCTATATATGAGTACCATCACCATGGAAACCAACAGCACCATCTCAAATATACATGCATATTTTATCCAGTGGTTTATTCTGTCAAGTGCAAAGTGATATTATTAACTGCCGCCTTCTACATTAATTACAACAACGCCTTCCAATATATCTACCTTCATCTCAAAAGCAGAGGGATGGTCAGTAATTAAGGTGAGTGCGACTCTAGACATGTAGTGACCCCTTTTGACAGATGGGGTGTGAACAATGACAGCGAGTAGTTACTTGATATTCTGTCTCAAGTTCAGATTGACTGTTGTTTGAACCATGGCGGCCAATTCCCTGGTTTTGCATAACCAACATTGTTATATTAATACACTTTTTACCTCTGTGATTTGTATCTAAGCCTCTGCAGACTTCCCCCTTATGTCAGTTTTTTGACAGACTTGCATTTCAGCGAATCAGTTCCCTCTCATAAGTAACTCCACGGCATGAGAAAAACTGACAAATGCATTGAAATAACTGGCGGCCTTCAGGGCTTAGAAATTAGCTTATGAGCCTACCAAGGTTTAGCTTTCAAATAAGAATACCAAAGAAAAAGTAAATTTGATTATAAAAGTGAATTGGAAAGTGGTTTAAAATTGCATGCCCTATCTGAATCGTGAAAGTTTAATTTTGACTAGACTGTCCCTATAAGCGATTGCACACTCTACTGCAACTGTCCTGACTGTACGGGGCCCAGGGCCAGTGCCTCACTCACCCTGCCCAAAGGGTGGTCCTGGCTGAGAGGCAAAAAAATGAATAAAATACTGCTGGTGGGAGGCCTGGAGAACAGTAATGGTTCGGTCTTTCAAGGTAAAAATCCTAAAATGGAGTCAATAAAAAAAAGTGCTGACTGGCCTTTTAAATGAGAGAAGAATTTAAATATGTGTTGGCTGTCACTTAAAATCAATGCATTTGCATCAGGCACATTTGCAGAATAACTGAATATTTACTCGGTGGCATTGTATATAAGAAAAGTGCTTACATTATTTAAAAGGAGAAAATCCAATCACCATATTTGATACCTACATATAAATACAACTAATATTTTTTTTTTTATACATCACAAAATCTATGTTACAGTGGTTTTGTAAATTCATCATAAATGATTTTCTTAAATGAGAAAGGCATTAAATATTTACTGGCTGTCACTTAATATCAATGCATATGCATCAAGCACAACACTCGCTGGATAACTGAATATTTACTTCATGTTATTGTATTTAAGAAAAGTGCTTACTTTATTGGAAAGGAGAAAAGCCATTTAACATATTTGATATCTACATATAAATACGACTTTAAAGAAAAATCAGAACAGAAAAAACTTAAAAAGTAAAAAAAAATGTTAACAGCACCATTTAAAAACAAAGGCTTCCATTGCTGTTATAAATTGGTCTCCATTAAAGGGATATGAAACCCAAAAACTTTATTTTGTCATTCAGACAGAGCATACAATTTTAAAAAAGTTTCCAATTTACTTCTGTTATCAAATTTGTTTTGTTCCCGTTGTATTCTTTGTTGAAGAGATACCTCAACACTGCATGGTTGGAAATAGCACTGACAACTAGTGCTCATGCAAATGGATAACATTCTTGCAAAACTGCTGCCATATAGTGCTCCAAAAATGGGCTGGCTCCTAAACTTACGCCCCTGCTTTTCAACAAAAGATAACAAGAGAATGCAGAAAAATTGATAATAGAAGTGAATTAGAAAGTTAATTTAAAATCGAATGCTTTATCTTAATAATGAAAAAAAAAGTGGGTTTCAAATCACTTTAAGGTCTATGGATGTAATATGTTCTAACCATTTTACACAGTTTAAAGCAGCAATGGAAACTAGGCCAAAGTATTATATCAGCAGGGTGTCTGTTTATCATATGATCAGGATGGTTTGATCATATCAATTATAAGGAATTGTTAACTGAATGCCCTCTGAAGTATGGTGACCAGGAATTCCTGAGCACAGCTGAAATGCTCGAAAAATGTTTTGCTGAAAGTACATTACTATTATTAGACCTAATATTTGGAATGAATATAGAAATTATTGCTTTATAAACTCCATCCACTTATTATAAAATAGTGTAAGAGTTACTCAGAAAGAAATGGTGAAATTACAATAATAATATGTTGCCCCATTATTGCAATGCATTAAGAATATTAGCTAATTATTTCTGAATTAACAATTATTGGATAATTTAATTAATTGGTAAGCATATATAAAACTGTTGCTTTTCTTTTTTTTATTTGTTTTAATAATTGTATCAAAGGAATATAGATGTATCTAAAAATTCATATTAGGAAACCAATGTTAGACATGTGCATGGCGAAAAAATTTGGTTCGGTTTGGTTCGGATCGATTCGGATTTTTTCTAATTTCGGTTCGGAGCGATTCGAATTCGAAAAAATTTGAATCAATTCGGTTCGGATTTGTTTCGGATTCATTCGGATTCGAATAAATTCGGTACGGATTTGTTTCGGATTCATTCGGATTCGAATAAATTCGGTTGGATTCGGTTCGATTCGGTTCGGAAATTCAGAATTTCGGTAAGTGTTAGGTGGGATTAGACTAGTATTATGTACTGTACATTAGGTGTAACCCATAGCAGAGTGATATAACCTAATATACTGTACAATACTAGTGTAATCCATGGCCATCCGAATCTACCGAATAAATCCGAATTAATCCGAAGTTATTCGGATTTATTCGGTAGATTCGGCACTATTTTAATTCGGAGATTCGGTTCGAATCGAATCTCCGAATTTGCAGAATTTTCTGAATTTCTGAATCGAACCGCACCGAATCGCACATGTCTAGAAACCATACTGGTTACATTTTACCATATAGTATAGTGGTTTTCCTTTGTTCTGTATATTGTCTATGGAGTTTTTCATATCAACATGCATAACTAAGTATGCTCTCATATTTATGACAAATTATTCTGATTACACAATATGTGCATTGAAACTAACATGCAATAACCCTGTCCTTTATAAATTATTGTTTATGTCTTCAAAACAGAAAGACTCATATGACTATTAAAGGATGTTTTGAGATTTTTTTTTAAATCATTCAATAATATGCTTAAGATGCTTACAAGTCTGTTTATGCATCTATTGTAGGTGGTGCCCAGTGTTAATGGATCAACTTTCCTAGTCAAATGATGCGACTTCAACTTACGTTGCCCCTTTATTGCAATGTATTAAGAATATTAGCTAATGTAAATATTTTCCTCAGTCAATTGACTACATTCAATAACAGACCTTTGTAGCTTCTCCAATCTCTACATCTTCTCTTGCTTTACCCGTTTCCATGTTTTGTGAATCAGCTGCAGAGAAAAATGTGAGATTCACGTGCTTTGCATTTGAAATACTACATATTTGTACCTTTTAGGTATGTAAAAGAAACAATACAGTAATAAGTATTATGCCAGGTGTTATATGCAAGGCAAATTTGTTTATAATTTGACCTAAAGGAGTAAGACATACTTGTGTATATACATTATGAGCTAATGCACTCATATATGCTAGCTATTACTTTTAGGGGCAGTTTCAGAGTTTTCCTGAGGCTCTTCTTTTGTGAGATTTGTTCTTGGTACTCTGTCGGACTGATACAATATTAGGATAGGGGGTTATGGTGCATTGATAACCTAAAGTTTCATTCTGTGCAACCTGAGAGAAGGTTTGACTGAAGCCCAGAAAATTATGCTGATGTGGGGACACTGGATTATCCAATTAGCTCAAACCTTAGCAATATAAAACAAGACTAGAAACGTTCAATGAACATGACACACTTTGGGCCATAAGTAGAGCGCTATTTAATATACCTGCTCAAATATTAATTGAGCTAGAAGTAAGCTTTCTGCCCTGGTCAAGTTGTGTTTGTATTATAAGTTGAAAGTAAACTATTTTTACACCCGACGAGTGCAAAAAGCCAAAGTTAGAATATCGCGTGTACGTTCAAGTATTCCCCCATAGAAGTCAATGGAGAAAAAAAATGGAAAAAACATAAGACCCTACTCTCATGCAAAACCGATCGTATATTCTCATGTGTGCTAACCCGACATGAAAATATGAATACTTCACATACCAATGTTCTTCACATAGAAGTATATCTTCTATCTATTCATACCCAAATATTTCTACATTAAATTTGATGTTTTTTTTGGTACAATATATATTTATACCTATATATATATATATATATATATATATATATATATATATATATATATATATATATATATATATATATATATATATATATATATATATATATATATATATATATATATATATATATAGTTGATATATTACTGGGTTACAAAATTATTATTTACTATTATTTTAGCAGTAACCTCTAAGAAATGTTGGTGTACTTATCTCAGCAGTTGTCAACCAATAAAAATGTATATACGTAACAATATATTTATTGAAAATCAATATTTATTCCTTAGTTCTTGATTAGTTAGATTTATAGACACCTTGAATTATATTTATGTAGAAACTAGATTATGAACCAATTATTCACGCTTATTCTGTTACAATTATTATACACAATGCAGATCATAAAATGCACATCTAAAAATTTACCTTACTCACAATGAGTCACTTGTTAAAATATCACAATGAAAATACCAGAATATGGACCGCTAATTTAACAGTGCTTAGTTAAACAATATAACAAGATACTTCACACAATTCTTACTAAATCTCAATAAATTTGAGATAACTTTCAGGGAAGCATAATTAAGCTATTTAGCCCACAAATGGTTCTATGTAACTTCAATTAAAACACCAGAAATTGTATATATTATTAATGCAACAGCCAATTTATATGCCAATATGTCTGGCCTGGAATAACCTCTTATTCAGCCACAATAAGACAAATTCTAAAATATATAGCAGAAAAAAAGGTCATACACATAAATACGCATGGTAAATTGTTCGGATTTAATCATTGTTATTGAAATTGTTTTGAAATATATTTGTCCCAAATAATTTTTATTTATCTATAAGATTCTTCAGACCTATGTTTAATGTAAGCAAATTCCTCTAGCTGGAGAATGTGTTGGAACATGTTAAGCCATTTGGCCATATTAGGTGCGTCCTTTTGAGTCCAATTTTTTGCTATAAGTGATTCCATACTATGGCTAGCAATGAATATCAGTTTCTTCATATGTGTTTGTAATGTATTAGGAAGAATATTAAATAGCTATATACGGGGGTCCGGTGGGACCAGTATTTCTAGCATTTCCGAGGTCTCCCTAGCAACACTTTCCCACATGCTTGAGATCAGAGGACATTTCCACCATATATGGGCCATGCTACCTTTTGATATCTTTCATCTCCAACACATATCTCCTGCCGATTTATACAGCTTGTGAATCCTAGAGGGGGTGTAGTATTATTTTTATATTCAATTCCATTGAACGACTTGAGGAAGAGATTTTTGTCACATTGGTGAAAATCATATTTACTTCTCTCGATGTTATGTCTATTTATAACTCCTTTTTCCATATATCTATGTAATATGGAGTGTATCCATGTGGTGGGATTTGTAAAAGGGCATGTGATAGTGCTAGTATCTTTTTGTGTGGAGTTGAAGATTTAGAAAGTAGCTCAGATGCGGTCATTGGCCTTACTAGATTTCTTCTATCTGGGTGTTTGGTGATATATGATTGGCATTGATACAAGAGAAACCAATTTTTAAATATTTCCACTCCGCTATCTGCCAACTCCTCATAGTTGTAGAATCTATGTTAATTTTCCAACTGGTATACAGCTAAATATCTATGCTTTTGAGTTGGTGTTCTGCCAATGAGGCTAAGACCCGGCAGAAAATCTGTATTATCTGTTAGGGGCGTTAGTGTTAAGTTTTGTGAAGAAAGGTTCGGGTGTTCTATTAGAATTTTAGTCCATATGTGGAATGTCTCTGAGATTATTGAATTAAGGTTGGGGTCTTGGATAATATTTTTCTTTTTTAGCCAGCATTGGGAACCTAGATGTGGTGAGATAACTATATCGTGCTCAAGGGCTACCCATGCTTTTGTTGAATAATTTGTGAACCAGTCAATAATTATTAGTAAGAACATTGCCTGTCTATACCTTTCCAAGCTTGGTACTTCCAGCCCCCCCTGTCTTATTGGTTTGCACATTAGTTGTCTGTTAATTCTAGCTAGTCTATTATCCCACACATAGGCAAGTAGTTTGATTTGAAGTGAATTAATAAAGTTCCTGGGAAGGGGGATGGGGAGAATTTGCAATATGTATAATATCCATGGGAGGACATTCATCTTTAGGACTGTAATTCTTCCAAGCCAGGATATATTTTCTGAGCGCCAGGCTGATAGATCAGCAATGATCGTCTGCTGGATAGGGATATAATTAAGTTTAAAAATTTCACTATTCGTTGGGGCCAGGTGAATGCCTAGGTATTTTAGGGATTTTTATTTCCTTTAGAAAGAGCATAGCTCACCTATTTTTGTGGCGCTGGGATCATCACAGTTTATAAGTAGAATTTCTGATTTGGATTTATTGATAAGAAAGTTAGAGACCTTATGGAATTTATCTAGCTCTTCGCATAGATTGGTTATGGAAAATGTGGAGTTAGTGAGAAAAAAACAGAATGTCATCTGCATACAGTAGGTCAATGTCATGGATTGATTGTTGTTCTCTGAATGTGGAGGCTAACGCCTCCACCACACAGGCAAACAACAGGGGGGACAAGGGACATCCTTGCCTGGTGCCATTTGATATGACAAAGGGTTGTGATAGATGGCCATTGACTCTCACCTTGGCTGAAGGGGAGTGATAGAGAGCAAAGACTTTTGATATTAATCTGTTACCTAATTGAAATTTATGTAGCATAGCCTTGAGAAAGTTCCAACAGACACGGTCAAACGCCTTCTCTGCGTCCATTAAAACCAAGGCCAGGGGCATTTTTTGTTGGTGGGAATATTCAAGTAGGTGTAGTGCTCTGACAGTGTTATCCTTAGCCTCTTGGGATTGGATAAAACTCACCTGGTTATTTTTGACAAGATGTGGGAGTACCTGATTTTGTCGATTGGCCAATAGTTTAGAATACATTTTGAGATCTGAGTTTAGCAGAGAAATGGGACTGAAATTCTCCACCCTATTTGGGGATTTACCAGGTTCTGGCAAAACCACTATGTGGGCTACTAAATTTGAGTCCAAGAATGGATTGTCCTCGTTTATGGTATTAAACAGATCAAGGAGGTGAGGTATCAGGAGGTCCCTATACTGTTTGTAATAAGTGTTAGAGTAGCCGTCCGGTCCCGGGGGCCTTTCCTATGGGTAGGTCTTTTATTACATTTTTTACTTCTTTATAAGTGATTGGTCCGTTCAATAATTCTATCTGTTCTATTTTAAGTGTGAGGAGGGTTAAATTCTCTAAGTATTCATGTATGCGTGTGTTCTTATCCTTATTTATGGTTCGTAATATAATCTAAATGCTTCTGCTATTTTGTCTGTTGTGTAGAGGTCTTTTCCCTTATTGTCTTTTATGTGCATTACATACGCCTTATGTATTCTTCGTTTAAGTTTTCTGGCGAATAGGGAGCTACTTTTGTTATTACCTTCAAAGTATATTTGTCCTAACCGTGCTGCATACAATTTACATTCCTTGTCTATAATGTTTTGTATTGTGGTTCTACAGTCCTCTATTGCTTATAGTAGTGATTTATCGCTCGTGTTATATTTATGTTGCTATTCAAGGTTAGAGAGGTTGGACAGGGTATTATGTAGGTAAAGTTTTTCTTGTTTTATTTTGTGCTCTTTCATGCTGATTAACTCCCCCGTAACCATGGTCTTGTGTACTTCCCATAGTAACCTCTTGTCTAGAATTGAACCTTGGTTCAATGTAAAATATTCCAATATAACTTTTTCTATCTTAAATGAATTTACTGGATCTCTTAACGTGTTTTCATCTAATCTCCAGGTGTGTTTAACTGAATTCCTTTGAGGCCAATGCAGTGTGCAGCCCACCATTGAATGGTCAGACCATGTTCTAGGGAAAATAGTTAAGTCTTTTACCTTGGATAAGCTGGCTACATCCAGCATGATATAATCTATTTGAGAGTAACGGGCATGAGGATATGAGTAAAAGGTATAGTTTCTCACTCCCGGGTATTTCACTCTCCATGCATCATGAATAGCAAGGTCTACTACATTGATAGTTTTGTTGGGTCCTGAAGAGGTGTGGTTGAAGTTGTCTAGATGCGGATCTAGTGTGAGGTTAAAGTCCCCACCTATTATTAATGTGCCTTTGACACTTCTAGTTATTTATTAGATAACTGTTTGAAATATACGTCCTGTTGAACATTGGGGGCATAAACGCAAACCAGGGTAACTATGGTATTATATCATTTTCCTATGACAATCGAGTATCTTCCTGCCCTATCCCTATGTGCCATTATCAATTGGAAAGGTATGTTTCTTTTAATTAATATTAAATTAGACACGTAGAAAGATTCACCAAATTTATGTTTAAATGTTTTCAGTTCTCTGCCTTTTACGAAGTGTGTTTCTTGGAGGAAGATAAGATCCCCTTTTTTTTTTTTTTTTTTTTTTTTTTTTTTAAACTCTTTTTATTGAGGAAAAAGAAAAGGTTTACAGGCACGGAATCGGGTTACAGTATCCACAATTACATATTTCACAATGAGAGCATGAAAAATTAGATAGAAAATGCAAAATAAAGTGAAATACAATAATACAGCCCGCTGCAAAGATACTACCTGTATAATGAAATAAAAAAAAAAAAAATAACCATTTTAAATCCTCAGTTTTCTACCTCCATAACATAAATGAGGCCACTCTTGGACCTCTAACATATTTAGTATAAAGAGTAGCAGGAGGGTTACATTAATATAAGGCCACTTTTGGACCTTTAATATGCTAGTGAAACACATCAATTATGAGAAAAACATATACTTCTAACTTATAAGGTTTAAATAAAATGGGCAACCTCTTACCTAAATAAGAAATGTTGTGCACAAGGTAAATTTATGATAACTTAGAGCAATGAAAACAATATATGACATTTTAATAGAGAGCATGGCCTCCTAACTCACATCATGGATTTCTGGAAACTCATAGAACAAATAAACTAGTATGACTCATATCAGACTTGTAGGACAGATTATGGGCGTAATAACTGGGAATAAGTACTGGTCTTATATATATGTAGTCTTCAAACCTAGGGCATAAGCCTATCATATCAATATGCTCATTATCAGCTGACTTCTTAATATCCATTAGTGGGACTTTAGAAGCACATGGTATAGGCTTCTCACACCTCTAGTTTATTAAATTTTTTAATTTCCACTATCTATTTTAATGTTACAGGAACCCTAAATACCTAAATTAGAACAAGTTACCAGTTCACAGATAACATTTGCTAACAAAGATCCCTAGTATAGGCAATAAAATGTACCATGCTGTCTCGGCCGCTGACAGCACAGCCAGGAGGTATTAATAAGGGGAGTCTCTGCAGCCTAGCAAGTATACTGGGTCTGTCTCAATTTTGATAACTTAAACATAGTTAGAATAGGGCAATACATTCCCCATGTTCTAGTATAAGCTGCAGGGGAAAATAAAATAACTCTGCAAATAAATAGGTGGCCACAAATATAAGAAGTTCTAGTTATAGTATGCATGTCTAGAAAGAGGGGAAAAGGGAGCATAAGAAATGTATCGGTCAGGTTTTCTCTTACACTAATACCAAGTGAGCATAAAATCATATATATAACTTATCTGGATTTTGGACTGCAATAGGTGTGAGATATAATAACCTGGTGGCAGGGTAATGGGGATAAATGTAATCAGTATAAAGACAGGCACATATCATATATACTATTATGTCTAAGCAGAAAACTAGCCCACATAACAGGTAATATCCTAGGCTGCCAAATATCAGGCTCAGTCACCGTCATTAGGGCAGAAATTATTCTAGCCTGGAAGCTAGTAAGAGTGACTGGATTGTCCATAAAGAGTATAATATAAACGTGACAGTAAAAGGTATAGTGGGTAGTAGAGTCTTATATCCATTCATGCCAGTTTTCAGAATGTTTCTGTACCGTTTATTCTGCTGACATCCGCGTACTGCCGTAACTATTTATCCGATTCCAGCTTAACCTATGCCTGCTGGGTCTCCCAACATGTTGAGCTCTGCTGTAGCATGTCTCACCACATCACGATAAGCTTTGAGTTGACAGTATTTGAAGACTATAGGCTCCATTTGCTCAAGTGTCCGCTCTAGAGTCTTTGCTTTGTCATAATTGCTGACAATCCATGTCTTCAGACCGGTCCTGGGAGATAGAAGACCCCCAATGCACAGGTTGCTCTCCGTCTTCAGTTCCCACGAGGGGGGCAAGACCGGTATTTCCTCAATAGACCCGGCTATCCAATATCGCCTACCCGCTCGCAAGCTGCGCTTTTCGTGTACAGCCAGCTGATGATCAGTGAGTGACTCCGGTAGGAGTGGTGCAGTCGCAAGTGTATTCAGACAGGTCAGGGAACAGTCCTCTTGTGTTGCTTTCAATGTCATGTTTTGTTTTAAGTAGGCCCCAGGGACCGCGTCAGCCAGCGATCCATTATCCGTGTCAGGCACGTTTAACAATTCAGTTCCCTGCGGGGACCCTGGGGAGATCGGCAATTGTAAGATCCTCTGGAGATCTTGTTCCAATTCCTCAAAGTGCCTCCGAATGAGAGACTGCATCTCCATCCCCCATGCATCAATAATAGCCGTCATTGGTTCCATGGCGGTCCACAGTCAAGCTAATATTCACCGCTTCCCAATTAGTTATACGTAGGTGCCAAGACTTGTATATCCAAGACTGTAGCTGCTCCAGTGATTTCAATTATGACTTCCCACAGATAGTGCCATAGCATAGAGTATATAGAAGGACAGCTTAGCAAGCTGTTGTACCCGGATCACCGGGGGGGTTAGGTGATGGTCGGGCCTTATTCTAGGCCGCCACTGCGTACCTCACCGTTCCAGTATAACAAGGAAGAAGTTGGCTCCACTATTTAGGTCAAACTGTTCAGTAAGATCTATAGTTTAGGTATATAACACTTTCGACCCTGGATGGTGCCGTAGTCAGATGATATGCAATGGATATATCAGTCTAGCTCTTCAGCCCCTGAAATAAGCAGCCATCATGGCCGCCGCCCGGAAGCATCCCCAAGATCCCCTTTTTTATCCATTAAGTGTTTCAAAACTACGCTTCTCTTTTGTGGACTGTTAAGACCTTTGGTATTCGCCGTTAAAATAGTAAGACTATTCTTTTGCCTTGCTGTCATCATTTCTAGCTAAAAGACTTGATAGTCCTGTACCGGGCCCTTATAGCTGAGTAGTATCTGATTTTGTGTAGACCTTTTTGAGTGTATGTAACTGTACATTTTCTGACCTGTAGCATCACAATAACCCTGATGTATAACATTGTAAACATTACAACTTTCAATTGCATATACCGTGAACAGATTAAACATTTCAAATTTGGCACAAGCCATCTTGTGCGGTAAGTTTATCACAAGCAGGGGGAATAGCTGGTGGACTCTTCTCACCATAGTGAACTTAACTTTAGTGGGGGGAGGGAAGTATGTGAACAATTTGCAAAGGGGCAAAACTGGGTTTGTATACATAACATTATCGGAGCATAGGTTGCATCAACATTGTTAACAATGAATTTAACATTAAACTTTCTATGTCTATAGACTGTCTGGGCGTCTGTGAGTTACTTCCAGTAACTTGATTGTCCTCGCATCGGGGCAGTCATTACAGTTATTAGGGTAAAGCGCCCAGAGGGAACATCTCTCCTCATAGACTCAACACCAATAAATGGTAAAAATCTGAGAAAACAAAAGGAACCGTTTCACCCTCTGTTGCTGTGAAATGGGGCTCAACCTAGCTCACTGTTATCGACAGTTATAGATTTTGGGCGCTTGTCTTTTCTCTTCTTGGTGGCAACTGTTGACCAAGCAGATCTTTGACTTACTGGCTTGTGGAGGGCTGTGGCATTTGTATTTGGTCTTGTAATGTCTTCAGATGTAGCTGGAATATTAAAGGAGATATTCAGTAGTTGGGATAGAGCTTCCAGGTCTGATAGAGATCTATGCAACACTGATCTTCCCTCATGTTGAACGTGCAGGCAGAATGGAAAAGCCCATTTGTATCTTATATTCTTCTTCTGTAGGGCTTTGGTTATAAAGCGAACCTCTTTTCTTTTCTGTACTGTTATTGGGCTGAGGTCAAGGAATACTTGTAGATGGTGGTCCAAGTATGAAATTTGTCTAAGTTGTCTTGCATGTATCCAAATCCGCTCCTTGTCTGTGAACCTTAGAAAGCATGTTATAATGTCCCTTGAAGATATTCAGGTATGTCTGAGAGGGAAATGGATTTGGGCACTCCTCTTATCAAGTTGTTTCTGCGGCCCCTATTGTCTAAGTCTTCCAGTTTGTCATCCATTGCTTCCATGTATGCATCTTGTTCAGTGGCATGGGATAATAGGGAGTCCATTATTTTATTTGTGTTGTCTTGAGATTCTTCTATGGACTCTATTTTGTGCCTTATTTTTTTTATGTCCTGCTTCATAATAGATAACTCTGTTTATATCAAGGACTTTAAGCCATCAAAATCTGCCTTGGTGGGTAGGTTAGAAATATCCAGCTTTAGTTGATCAGCATACTCCTTGGAGATTGCCACCGCAGAGGGGCTAGTAGGTTTCCCCAGCACAGCAGGATCCATTTCTGTATGAATATTCTCTTGTGTGGGAAACTGGAGTATTTGTTTGACTTTTTAATAATTAGTTCTGCTTGTTTAGTCTCTTGGAGGCCATTCCTGGGAAAGGCTTTTTATAAAGAAAGCAGCCACTTATTAGTGTGAAGTGTCCACAGTCCCTTTTCCATTAAGTAATGAAAGCTGCATATGCAAGGAGCGTTAGGGCTAATAGGGCTTAGGAAGCAACGGGTCCCTGCTGCTCCTGCAGGTGTCCACTATTAAAAGAGCTACTCAGAGCCCGTTAGGTCATCTTCCAATTGCTGCTTTTTTGGTGAGTTTCGTCAGAGCCTCAGAAACTTGCAGCCATTTCCAGCTTGGCCTCGCTCCCCCCCCCCCCCCCATATAAGAAGGTTTTATCCACTATTCGCAAAGGTACAGGCCTTAAATTATTACCTTTCTTGTCCATAGAAATTGTCCCAAAATTTGCAGAGAGGTACTTAGCACAAATCTGTGTGTTTCTCTCTCAGCAAAAAGTTATGCTGCTTGTTTGAGTCTGTCCCTTTCTCTAGTGTGTGTGGGGTCTTATTCAAGATAAACCACTTCCTCTTTTCTTTAATCACTCCCACAGAATATTGGATACGCCCTGACCAAAGCTTGTCCCTCATAGGTTATTTGAGAAATGCTTCCCTGAGCAGCCAAATACCTTTTGGTTGCAATACCATTTTAATTCCATCGGGGCAGCAGACAAAGAAAAATGCAGTTTCATTTTCAACACTGCTAACAGCTTACTAAATATCTTTTAATGTTTAATATGTATATTTAGTATACTCACTATTTCTTGCTTTAGCAAACAAATATGTCCAATTTGTATGGGATCATTTAATACTATTCAATCTGAGTATTTCCATACTAAACATGATATACTTCTTTATAATATTTTAAAAATGCGTTTAAAAGTCACATTTTCTATGAAAGGATTTAGAAGGATTCTCTGTTTTCTCCTGCTATTTTCCATTGAGACGTACATTTGAGCTTCTTGTATTTGAACTCAGTATGGGACAATTTAACACCTATATGATAAGAGCTACATCCTCTGAGATTCAGCTAGCTTCAAATATCCCTTCAGACTGAGCGACTGCTGTTCACAGGAGGTTTGTAACTTAATTACACATCTTGGGCAGGAAATCCATATATGGGCATTCAAACTTGAGAGTGTCATTCTAATATTATTTTGAAAGCAATTCCTTTGATGAATTGGAACAAAGGTTTGCAATGTGTCCTTGACAAACGAGAAAGGGGGGGTTGTGTTACAAACAGCTTCACAAATAAATTAATTATTTGGTGTAGATATATATATATATATATATATATATATATATATATATATATATATATATATATATATATTATTTAATAACACTCACAGATATCCTTACAATATTTATATATGTATGTATATATATATATATATATATATATACACACATATATATATATATATATATATATATATATATATATATATATATATATATATATATATATATATATATATACATGATTATATATAGAGTGAAAATAAGAGAAGTTTACACAGCGCTCAGGTCATATAACAGAAAAAGCACCAAACTATATATACATGAAAAATGCTTGCAAAACGCAATACAAAATCAGTCTCAGATAAGGATGTCACTTGATATTACAGTTCACAAGAAGTAGAGTCAGTCTATTTACGGGCGAGACCTCAATCTAATGAGGTAAGGTCAGGCACTGGAACGGGGAGGGTATCACGCCTCTGGAGTAAGTGGAATGGTGGCGTCACAGATGTCGGTGACTTTGTTGTTCCGGTGTCTCCCGTGTGTAGGTTAGCTGCTAGTGCTACAAGACACCCGCTCACATTAAAAGCTGCAGCCCTGAGTCCACACACTCCCCTTCCTATTCCTAGTAGCAGCACGGGGGAGGGAAGTTTAGAATAAGAGACAGATGTGGTGATGGGGAAACCAGAGGTGGACTCCTTGCCCAGTGTGCTTAGAGGAATGTGGCTACACCTCACTGACGAGGCCCATAGAAGGCCGAAACGATCATCTGGGGTTGTCATGTTCCTTGTTCAGAGGAGAATTGCCTGGTATTTCGGGGCTGGACTGACCTTACTTGGCGGGATCAGACTGATATGCTACAGGAAAGTTTTCCTCTGTGAAAAGCACACTAGTCTAAAAGAGGCAGCTTCTGGGTGGTAAATCGCCAAAGAACTAGCTGATGAGCTGTTGTTCGTTCCTGGTAGAGCGCTTCTCTCTTTGTATACAAATATGTAGCATGCTTAGTTTTGTGAAATCTGCAGTTTGCACTTCCAATTCTCAGAAGTAGAAATAGAACTTAAAAGACTTAAATTACAAACTGAAGAAAATAAATTAAAATATAGAAAAACATATTGCAGCATTTACACTTAAAGGGGTAGAAAACTGCACAGCATATGTGTGTATGCTGTTGAAACAATATTAACTGTTACTAAAAGTAGTTTTGCTAATGGAGATATATTGCAAAAAATATTCTATTTAAAATTGAAATTCATTGGGGGGCGGAGCCAACTCTAGCGGCAGGACACGTCTTGGTGAAGCTCCTGAACATAATAGAAAGCTTTAAATTATTTGAGATACAGTATGTGAGTAAAATGTATTGCACAGAAAATTTTACAGTTGGAAGCAAAACTTTTGCACATACTCAGAAGTGGAAATTTGACTTCAAACCTGACCTATGCTCTTCAAGAACGCCACATGCAACTTCTGCTCTTTGCTTCTTGATAATTACTCTCAATAGGGAATCCTGTGGCTAAGGCTGCCACATATATAACCCCCCCATACTCAGAAGCGGAAATATGACTTCAAACCTGACCTATGCTCTTCAAGAACGCCACATGCAACTTCTGCTCTTTGCTTCTTGGTAATTACTCTCAATAGGGAATCCTGTGGCTAAGGCTGCCACATATATAACCCCCCTCTTCATAACCCAAATCTGGGTTATGAAGTAGGGAGATACTTGTTTATTCATCAAGCGAAAAGCAGTGTTTAAAAATATTTAGATACTTTTGGCCCAGTTACCTCATGCTTGCTGCAAGAGCCCATCATGGAGTTTACCCCGTATGGTGTGACTAAACTATATAGCCTATTAGATTCCTATTAAGCTATATTGGAAGACACACTCAAGGTGGCATTTCAGTCCCCTTATGATCCTACCATGGTGCTAGTTCTTCAACCTACGTCCTGTGCAAAATGACCTGGAGCTGATTCGCTTTACAGTGGAGGAGTTATGGAGGTCCATGGCGTCACTGAATGCTGGCGAAGACTGTAAATTTGAGATAGAGGCCTGGAGCCTGGATTGCGACATGGAGGTCACTACTAACCTAGAGGAAGCTCGCAGAGGCGACAGGGACACGGGCCGTGAGACAATGGAGCAGCACCAGAAAGATTTAGATCTGACATACACGGAGATTACAACTGTACAACCCTTTGCACTGTATGGGTATATTGCTCTTAAATGTCCAGTCAAAATAACAAGACAGCTTATTTCTCAGTTCTTATGGGGGCAAAAGCAGATTTGGCAAAGTGCGGAGAACATTAAGTCTGGGGTGGGATAATCTGCACTTTATTCCCAACATAGCGCCTAAACAATGGTGCAGGATGATATAAACATTAGCAGTCTGTAGTCTGTCAGGCACTATACTGTCCTCTCCTGACTATATCATGGGATAGACTGTTACAGGAGTATTTCTTTATTTATCACAAGTTCATTGTTTATATGTAGGTGCTTGTCTTCACAAATTACCATTATATTTGTGTCTTTGTTGGGGAATCATTTATATACAGCTTCTTGCTTAAGTTTGCCAGTAGGGAAATAAGTTTTTTAATAGCCATCTCTAACTGCTTTAACACCACCTCTATAGACGCAAGCAGATAATACATCTGTAGATCTCACTTACATGATTGTAACCATTTTATTTTCCCTGAGACTGGAGTAACAAAACTAAGTATTATAGCCACCTTATTGTGCTAGAATTGAATGGGAGTATCTCACCTATTGAGAATATTTAATTGTTGTATGGCTTTCAATTCTAAGGTTAACCTCTCTGCCTTACTCATCCACTTTGCTGTGCTGCCAGCGGACGAAGTAGCATGGCATTTATACTCTTGTTTGAGAGGAGTTTAAATTGAGCGTATAAATGAGACACCTGTTGCACCATATGACTTAATATTGGTTAGATTACGGCCCTGCCTGGTGAAGATATATACATTACTGGATCATCAAGGAAATTTTTACGTTATATTTAAACACAAAAAACGTAATATCCCGTCTCCAATTAGTATATAGTTCTATTAATTCCCATAAGCATTGAATGTACTCCTCCATATAGCACCTTCTTTGCTCAATCCATAACTAGCTTAAACTCAAGGAGTTCTTGTTATTATATTATTATTTCCCAGTTAATATATCCTTCCCTCCTTAACTTAAACTATCTCATTTACTTGACCCACTTGGGCTTGTTCACTCACACTTAAAGCTTAAACACTGCTTACTAGCTTTATATATTTAAATTATAATCACCTATATTAGAAGTTTTGTGTTTGTGTTTTAACGCTTAAAAAATGGCCATTTCAGCGTTAAAACAGTAACGCAGACATTACGAGTCTTGTCGGTATACCTATACCGCAAGCATTTTAGCCTGTAACTCAATGTCAATCCTGCACTCAAAAAAACACAATTTATGCTTACCTGATAAATTTATTTCTCTTGTGGTGTATCCAGTCCACGGATCATCCATTACTAGTGGGATATTCTCCTTCCCAACAGGAAGCTGCAAGAGGATCACCCACAGCAGAGCTGTCTATATAGCTCCTCCCCTAACTGCCACTACCAGTCATTCGACCGAAGACAAGCAAGAGAAAGGAGAAACTATAGGGTGCAGTGGTGACTGTAGTTTAAAAATAAAAAACACCTGCCTTAAAATGACAGGGCGGGCCGTGGACTGGATACACCACAAAAGAAATAAATTTATCAGGTAAGCATAAATTGTGTTTTCTCTTGTAAGGTGTATCCAGTCCACGGATCATCCATTACTTGTGGGATACCAATACCAAAGCTATAGGACACGGATGAAGGGAGGGACAAGGCAGGCGCTTAAACGGAAGGCACCACTGCCTGTAAGACCTTTCTCCCAAAAATAGCCATCCGAAGAAGCAAAAGTATCAAATTTATAGAATTTAGAAAAATTATGAAGCGAAGACCAAGTCGCCGCCTTACAAATCTGTTCAACAGAAGCCTCATTCTTAAAAGCCCATGTGGAAGCTACCGCTCTAGTAGAATGAGCTGTAATTCTTTCAGGACGCTGCTGGCCAGCAGTCTCATAAGCTAAGCGTATTATACTCCTTAGCCAAAAAGAAAGAGAAGTTGCCGAAGCCTTTTGGCCTCTCCTCTGTCCAGAATAGACAACAAACAATGCAGATGTTTGACGAAAATCTTTAGTAGCTTGTAAATAAAACTTTAAAGCACGAACCACGTCAAGAATGTGTAATAGACGTTCCTTCTTTGAAGGATTAAGACACAGTGACGGAACAACAATCTCCTGATTGATATTTTTATTAGATACCACCTTAGGTAGAAAACCAGGTTTGGTACGTAACACTACCTTTTCTGCATGAAAAATGAGATAAGAACTAAATTTAAACTCCAAGGCGGAGCAACAGGTTTAAACACAGGCTTGATTCTGACTAAAGCCTGACAAAACGCTTGCAGGTCTGGAACCTCAGCCAGACGTTTGTGCAAAAGAATAGACAGAGCAGAAATCTGTCCCTTTAAGGAACTAGCTGACAAACCCTTCTCCAATCCTTCTTGGAGAAAAGATAATATCCTAGGAATCCTGACCTTACTCCATGAGTAACCCTTGGATTCACACCAATGAAGATATTTACACCATATCTTATGATTTTCCTGGTGACAGGCTTTCGCGCCTGTATTAAGGTATCATTGACCGACTCGGAGAAACCACGCTTTGATAAAATCAAGCGTTCAATCTCCAAGCAGTCAGCCACAGAGAAATTAGATTTGGATGGTTGAAAGGACCCTGAATTAGAAGGTCCTGTCTCAGAGGCAGAGTCCATGATGGAAAGGATGACATGTCCACCAGATCTGCATACCAAGTCCTGCGTGGCCACGCAGGTGCTATCAAAATTACTGATGCTCTCTCCTGCTTGATCTTGGCAATCAGACAAGGGAGCAGAGGAAACGGTGGAAACACATAAGCCAGGTTGAAGGACCAAGGCGCTGCTAGAGCATCTATCAGCGCTGCCTTGGGATCCCTGGACCTGGATCCATAAGGAAGCTTGGCATTCTGGCGAGACGCCATGAGATCCAGCGAGCGAGAAGTATAATAAAGAACACGGCAGGAATTTAGAAGTTTTGACAACCTGTCCTCTGTCAGGTAAATCCTCATTTCTACAGAATCTATCAGAGTTCCCAGGAAGGAAACTCTTGTGAGAGGGGATAGAGAACTCTTTTTTTCGTTCACTTTCCACCCATGAGACCTCAGGAATGCCAGAACAATGTCCGTATGGGACTTGGCAATTTGGAAATTCGACGCCTGTATCAGAATGTCGTCTAAGTAAGGGGCTACTGCTATGCCGCGCGGCCTTAGGACTGCCAGAAGTGACCCCAGAACCTTCGTAAAGATTCTTGGTGCCGTAGCTAACCCAAAGGGAAGAGCCACAAACTGGTAATGCCTGTCTAGGAAGGCGAACCTGAGAAACCGATGATGATCTTTGTGTATCGGAATGTGAAGATAAACATCCTTTAAGTCCACGGTAGTCATGTATTGACCCTCCTGGATCATAGGTAGGATGGTTCGAATAGTCTCCATCTTGAAAGATGGGACCCTGAGAAATTTGTTTAGGATCTTGAGATCTAAGATTGGTCTGAAGGTTCCCTCTTTCTTGGGAACCACAAAGAGATTTGAATAGAAGCCTTGCCCTTGTTCCTCCTTTGGAACTGGGTGGATCACTCCCATAACTAGGAGGTCTTGAACACAATGTAAGAATGCCTCTCTCTTTATCTGGTCTGCAGATAATTGTGAGAGGTGAAATCTTCCTTTTGGGGAAGAAGCTTTGAAGTCCAGAAGATATCCCTGGGACACAATTTCCAACACCCAGGGATCTTGTACATCTCTTGCCCAAGCCTGGGCGAAGAGAGAAAGTTTGCCCCCTACTAGATCTGTTACCGGCTCGGGGGCTGATCTTTCATGCTGTCTTAGAGGCAGCAGCAGGCTTCTTGGCCTGCTTACCTTTGTTCCAGGCCTGGTTAGGTCTCCAGACCGGCTTGGACTGGGAAAAATTTCCCTCTTGTTTTGTATTAGAGGAAGTTGATGCCGCGTTCGTCTTAAAGTTTCGAAAGTCACGAAAATTAGTTTGTTTGGTCCTTAATTTATCAGACCTATCCTGAGGAAGGGCATGACCTTTTCCTCCAGTAATATCAGAAATGATCTCCTTCAGTCCAGGCCCGAATAGGGTCTGCCCCTTGAAGGGAATGTTGAGAATCTTAGACTTTGAAGTAACGTCAGCTGACCAGGATTTAAGCCATAGCGCCCTATACGCCTGAATAGCAAAACCTGAGTAGTTTGGTTAAATGAACAACGGCGTCAGAAACAAATGAATTTGCTAGCTTAAGCGCTTTAAGCTTGTCAAGTATATCATCCAATGGGGTTTCTACCTGTAAGGCCTCTTCCAGAGACTCAAACCAGAAGGCCGCAGCAGCAGTGACCGGGGCAATGCATGCAAGAAGCTGGAGAATAAAACCTTGTTGAATAAACATTTTCTTAAGGTAACCCTCTAACTTTTTATCCATTGGATCTAGGAAAGCACAACTGTCCTCAACGGGGATAGTTGTATGCTTAGCTAGGGTAGAAACTGCTCCCTCCACCTTAGGGACTGTTTGCCATAAGTCCCGTGTAGCGGTATCTATTGGAAACATTTTCTTAAAAATAGGAGGGGGAGAGAACGGTACACCTGGTCTATCCCATTCCTTAGTAATAATTTCTGAAAACCTTTTATGTATTGGAAACACATCAGTGTAAACAGGCACTGCATAGTATTTATCTAATCTACACAATTTCTCTGGCACTACAATGGTGTCACAGTCATCCAGAGTAGCTAATACCTCCCTGAGCAACACGCGGAGGTGTTCAAGCTTAAATTTAAATGTAGACATATCAGAATCAGGTTGAAGCATCTTCCCTGAGTCAGAAAAATCACCCACAGAAAGAAGCTCTCCTGCCTCAGCTTCTGCATATTGTGAGGGGATATCAGACATAGCTACTAAAGCGTCAGAGTGCTCTGTATTTTTTCTAGTCCCAGAGCTGTCTCACTTTCCTTGTAACCCTGGTAGTTTGGACAATACCGCTGTAAGGGTATGATCCATAACTGCTGCCATGTCTTGTAAAGTAAACGCTATGGGCGCACTAGATGTACTTGGCGCCTCTTGAGCGGGAGTCCCTTGAGCGGGAGTCAAAGGTTCTGACACGTGGGGCAAGTTAGTCGGCATAATTTCCCCCTTGTTAGTTTCCTCTGGTGATAAATCTTTTAAAGACAGAATATGATCTTTATAACTTAAAGTAAAATCAGTACATTTGGTACACATTCTAAGAGGGGGTTCCACAATGGCTTCTAAACATAATGAACAAGGAGTTTCCTCTATGTCAGACATGTTTAAACAGACCAGCAATGAGACCAGCAAGCTTGGAAAACACTTTGATAAATGTAAACAAGCAAAAAATAAAAACGGTACTGTGCCTTTAAGAGAAACAAATTTTGTCAGAAATTGAAAAACAGTGAAAAAAAGCAGTAAATCTTACTAAATTTTTACAGTGTGTATAATAGACTAACAGAGCATTGCACCCACTTGCAAATGGATGATTAACCCCTTAGTTTCAAAACCGGATCAAAAAAACGATATAAACGTTTTTCAACAGCTCTGCTGTGGCCCTACCTGCCCATATAACGATTTTGAAAGGCACAAAAACCCCTCAGAGAGGTCCCAAATGTTCAGGAGACTCCTGCAGGGAAACTGGATGTCTCAAGTTGCAAAATCTGATGCGCATTTAGGCGCGAAAATAGGTCCCTCCCACCCTGTATTCACAGTGAGAGGGCCTAACAAAACTAACCCTAGGCAAAATCTAGCCAGCCATGTGGAAAAAACTGGGCCCCAATAAAGTTTTATCACCAATATGTATAAAAAAACGTTTAAAACACTTCCAGCAAAAGTTTTATTTTTCAGCAATGTGAGAAAGTAATAAGAATATTACCTTTTACAGCAAGCATGATACAAGTCGTTATTAAATCACTGTGATCAGGCTTACCTTAAATAACTCCGGTATTAACAGCATTTTCTAGCATATTCTTTCTCTAGAAAAATTTAAACTGCACATACCTCATAGCAGGAGACCCTGCACGCCATTCCCCCAGCTGAAGTTATCTCTCTCTTCAGTTATGTGTGAGAACAGCAATGGATCTTAGTTACAACCTGCTAAGATCATCAAAGACCACAGGCAGACTCTTCTTCTAGTTTCTGCCTGAGGCTAAAATAGTACGACTCCGGTACCATTTGAAAATAACAAACTTTTGATTGAAGATAAACTAAATAAACACCACATCTCTCTAGCTACTTCCTTTTTTGTTGAGAGCTGCAAGAGAATGACTGGTAGTGGCAGTGAGGGGAGGAGCTATATAGACAGCTCTGCTGTGGGTGATCCTCTTGCAGCTTCCTGTTGGGAAGGAGAATATCCCACAAGTAATGGATGATCCGTGGACTGGATACACCTTACAAGAGAAAATAACATTTTTACATGGGATTTCCATAGCGCTGTTTCAGGGTACATGTGAAATAACATTGAATAAACTACACATGTATTAGAATTTAATATTTCATGTCAGCTAATATCTCCCCTGACATGAGTTGAGTGTTCCAATCAGCCAATAGAATGCGAGCCAATAGGATTTTTTCACCTTTAATTCCGATTGGCTGATAGAATTCTATTAGCCAATCGGAATTCAAGGGACGCCATCTTGGATGACATCACTTAAAGGAACCTTCATTCGAGAAAAGCCGTTGTAAGAAGAGGATGCTCCGCGCCGGATGTCTTGAAGATGGAAGGGCTCTGCGCCGGATGGATGAAGATAGAAGATGTCGTCTGGATAAAGACTTCTTCCCGGGGCCACTTCTTGCCGCTTGGATGAAGACTTCTCCTGGCTTCATTGAGGACTTCTTGCCGCTTGGATGAAGACTTCTCCCGGCTTCGTTGAGGATGGATGTCCGGTCTTCAAAAACTGTAAGTGGATTTTCGGGGGTTAGTGTTAGGTTTTTTTAAGGGTTTATTGGGTGGGTTTTATTTTTAGCTTAGGGTTTTGGCAGAAAAAGAGCTAAATGCCCTTTTAAGGGCAATGCCCATAGAAATGCCCTTTTCAGGGCAATTGGGAGCTTAGGTTTCTTTAGTTAGGATTTTATTTGGGGGGTGTGGTTGTGTGGGTGGTGGGTTTTACGGTTGGGGGGTAGTTTGTATTTTTTTTTACAGGTAAAAGAGCTGATTTCTTTGGGGCAATTTAGTTTTAAATAGGAATTATTAAGTTATTAATAGTAGGTTTTATTTAGATTTATTTTAATTACATTAAAGTTAGTGGGGGTTAGGGTTAGGGTTAGACTTAGGGTTAGGGGTTAATAACTTTAGTATAGTGGCGGCGATGTTAGGGGTTAATAAGTGTAATGTAGGTGGTGGCGACATTGGGGGCTGCAGATTAGGGGTTAATAAGTGTAATGTAGGTGGTGGCGACATTGGGGGCGGCAGATTAGGTGTTAATAAGTATAATGTAGGTGTCGGTGGTGTCGGGGGCGGCAGTTTAGGGGTTAATATGTTTATTATAGTGGTGGCGATGTCTGGAGAGGAAGATTAGGGGTTAATAATTTTATTATAGAGTTTGCGATGCGGGAGGGCCTCGGTTTAGGGGTTAATAGGTAGTTTATGGGTGTTAGTGTACTTTTTAGCACTTTAGTTATGAGTTTAATGTTACTGCTTTGTAGCATAAAACCCATAACTACTGACTTTCAGTTTACGGTATGGATCTTGACGGTATAGGCTGTACCACTCACTTTTTGGCCTCCCAGGCAGACTCGTAATACCGGCGCTATGGAAGTCCCATTGAAAAAGGACTTTTTGAAAGATGCGGTAGTTACGTTGCGTTACGGCCAAAAAAGTGTGTGGTGCAGCTAAACCTGCAAGATTCATAATACCAGCAGTAAAACTTGTAATCTAGCCGAATATAAATAAATGTATCTGAGAGAAATGCCTACACTGGGAAATGAAATATATATACCAGTATATCAAATCAACTGATATACAAATAAAGTCAGATATACATATATCTTTTATTGGTTTATACTACTAGTCTGCTCATAAAAATGTAACTTTAAAATGCATCTTTTAAAATATTATAAGTAGTATATCATGGTTAGCACGCGCTTGCAATTTCTGACCGAGGATTGAATTCTGATTTGCTGAGCATTTGAAGAAGAAGGCAGCTACGTAACGGTGGGGTGAGTTCAGCTGCCATATTTACCCGGTATTAGAGAAGTTAGCGACGCTGATTAGTACAGAAGCAAGGCGGCAAGGCAGAAGGGGTATAGTGCAGGCGGATCGTCGGGTTTTAATTTTCAATATGAAATAATGTTCACGGAAGTGTTGACTGTCCCTTTAAGTTCAGCCACCATTTACACAAAGCTAGACTTGAGAGGGGCTTACAACCTAATTAGAATAAGACAAGGAGACAAATGGCTCACAGTCTTCCGTACTCGGTACGGTTTATTTGAGTATACTGAGATGCCATTCGGGCTATGTAATGCCCCTGCCACGTTTCAAAACTTCATAAATGATATTTTTCAGGATTTGCTTGATGTTTATATGATAGTATATTTAGATGACATTTTTTTATTTACTAATATTACACATTTTACTACTGTACTTTCTAGGCTGAGGAAACACCATTTATATGCCAAACCTGAAAAAATGTATATTCCATGCAAAATAATTATCTTTCTTGGGTTATAAGATCAGCCCCACAGGAATCCAAATGCAGGATGATAAAGTTACAGCAGTAACCTCATGGGCAACACCTAAGACCAAAAGACAGCTCAAAAATTTCTTGTTTTTTTAATTTTTTACAGAAAATTTATTAAAGGATTCTCTCAGATAGTTAAACCATTAACACAACTAACTTGAAAAAATATTCATTTCCATTGGTTCAAGGAAGCACAAAAAGCTTTTGATTTCCTAAAAGTTTGCTTCACAACAGCACCATTACTCCACTACCCAGATCCAGATTTACAATATACAATGGAAGTAGATACATCAGATGCTGCCATTGGTGCTATATTATCACAACGAAAGTCACTCAAAGAACCATTACACCCTGTATCTTACTACCCCAGATGTAAGACACAAGCAGAGATTAACTACCCAATAGGGGAAAAGGAACTTTTGGCAATAAGAGCCTCTTTGGAGGGGAACTTCCAGGCGGCGGCCATGATCGGTCGCAAGACTGTCTTCTGCATTAGGTCCTAATATAAATCTGCTCAAAATCCAGCTTGAAATAACCCATCAAGTAATCTTTGATGACAAATTTTACACAGTAGAGAAAGCCCTTTTGAATGATATTGCTATCTTTGTACATGATGTCAGTTTCAGCCTTCCAGAGCGTTATATAGGTTGCAGCCTATCATCTCACCCCCGGCAGGGCATACCCAGGCCTCTGTCATTACGGAGCAGTGAACTACCGCAAAACACTGCAAGAACCTTTAATACCATAGGGAACCACCTATTTAGTACAACAGCTACATACAGTGTCAAAGATTATTAAGAAAATCCACTTTAGGCACATATAGAAAATGGATGCTATAGATAGATGGGAACATATCATGGTCCAACTCATGCAAGACCATTATCGGAGTCTGGAGGAAGAGCTATTCAAACTCCTGCTAAAAGTACGGTCTAAAGAGGGGCCTGCACCGATTAATACAACCCGATCAACTAAAGCAACGCAGGGCTGCTCCTACCATTACAGGTCGGCTAAACAGAGAGATTCCCTTAACTCGTAGCCAGATGAGCGATGTACTCTCCAACAAGAGAAAATCTTTACCCACCCGGGATCCCCAGATTGGGGGCCAGGAGGTCTCAGGAGCTTGTGATGTGCAGACGGCTGCACCTGAGGTGACAATTGAACCCACAAATGTGAGGCCAAGAAAGGCCCTTCTGGATCCATCAGGAGAAATGGCTTCCCAAAATGTTGTGCGAAAGGAAGGGGAGGCCGGTGCTAGAGAGCAGAGAGGGTTCCAGCTTGGATACACAATACCGGAGAGCTCTAATCTGTCCCAGAGGATCTTTCTTTTTGGCACACCTACCTGTTACCAGTGCTGGAGGAACATTGAAAACCGAGCTTCACGAAAGCAGTGGCCCTGCGGAGTTGGGTCAATCACACAAACTTAATCCTAGTTCATGGCGACTCCACTGTTCAGGTTTCCACAGCCAAGTGAGGGTTTCTCAAGAAGACTGACACGTAGTGGGCTGAGTAGGTAACAAGGCCTAATAAAGTCCGGGACTACACAGCTCAAAAGACGCTATAGTGAACTTGTATAATCATTTAGTGACATCCCCACTATAGTCAGTATGAGTGCACACTAAAAAACTATTATACGCATGATGACTATCTGTTTAGACATACATAATGACTATAGAATTCTCACATTATCATACTTAATCATTCTATCTCTAGATTAAGTAATTTTAAGTATACTATGTCGCCCACGTGTTATCTGTTTAAGCCAGGCTGTTATTTAAACACTTATAATACCCATGTTAACTATTTATAGACAACTAAACCTGCTCTGATTTGCAACCACACTATGTTATAATCTATCAAGATACCCTTGTAGTTAGTTATATTTTTGGCCATCAAGATAAGGTAGCTCTTTACTTATTCAGTTTTTACCTAGAGATAACTTAGAATCAAATTGCCGTCTGTCTACTGCATCCCTATATACGACTGGGCATTCACATATGAGTAACATAATGTTTAGTTAGATGTTAAAATGATATAGATGGGGTGCGGATCCTGACCGAGCTCCAAGATAGTGATTTAAGCCGGGAGCTCCGTGGTAGGCAAGCACATAAAAGTAGAAAAAAAATCACATCTACACCTGCTGGAAAGAGATAGATCAGTGCAGGACATAAGAAGGAAAGATGTGTGAGTAAGCGGTTAAGTGCACTGAAGGTAACGAGCAACGGAAGACAAACAAACCGCTGCTGTTCCTCAGAAGGCTTGAGAAGGCCCTAACTGCATCACATTGATGTGATTCAGCAGCACAGAGCGTCACATAGCAGCACAGGGACCCTCTAAGCTTGCGGATGTAAGTTAAAAGCCCCTTGAAGGGGGGACATGTTATAAAACAATAACAGAAGGAAAGAGGGGGAGTGCTACATAGGAAACTGTATAGCGCTATAAGAGCGTGATAATTCAACTGCGTCACACAGCGGACATTACAGTCCTGAGCTCCTAGCATGCAAGGACAGTAAATACATCTTACAAGACGCCTTACTATGATCAGAGGTGGTAGGGGTTTAAGGGAGATGTGGCCATTATATGATGTTATATGAGGAGTTTTTGGCTTCCTAACTTTCTTTACACGGATGTATAAATCCAAGATACAGGAGGGATTCATATTAAAGTGATGATACTATGAGAGCGTATTAAAAGGGAAACAATTAAGGTCTATATGCATTAACCTGAAAGGGAAATACAGGTAATACTGGTATCTACAGTCAGGTGCATAACAGGATATTTATAGCAGTTTTTTTGCCCACACTGACAGAGGTGAATTGGTCAGATTTTTTGGCTTACTGCCCTAACACTCCAGCACAGGGGGAGGGGAAGAAAAATGTCTACCAGAAAAATGAACAGACCGGATAAAAATACCAAAACTACTTCTCTAGATGCTTTCTTGAAAACAACTAAGACAGCTAGAATATTAGAAAAAGCTGATAGAGATCAGGAAGAGGACATGGACTCAGATCAGGGATCACTGATGGAAGGTCCAGACCAGATTCCAGTCAACAAGGCTGATTTACAAGAGCTGGTTTCTAAGAAAGATATAAATGCCAACTTTGAGAAACTCTGGGGAAAGATTGTTAATATGCATACCTCAGTCACTGCTAGTTTGAAAGAAATTAAGAGCGACATTGCAGAGATGGGGAATCGTGTAGAATCACTAGAAAATACTCATGACATGCTGGCAGATGATATAACAAATATTTCAGCTACGTTATCCTCTCATCAACAACAACTACAAGACCTACAAGAAAAGGTGGAGGACATGGAAAATAGGGGAAGGAGATGCAACTTAAGACTCAAGGGGATTCCTGAGTCAGTTACATTAAAGGACTTGCCAACATATCTTCAACAACTATTTCATGCTATAACTGGGGATTCATCTGAAGGAGTGTTTCACATTGAACGTGCTCACAGAGTGCTTCGACCAAGACCAAAGGATGATCTCCCCCCCAGAGACATTATTGTCAAATTCTTGAGATACCCAGACAAGGAAAGATTGCTACAGGCGGCAAGACAAAAACCAACGTTTAAATTCCAAGACAACATAGTCCAATTTTATCAGGACTTGTGCATTCGGACTTTACAACGCAGAAACCTACTACGACCATTCACCCTGTTATTAAGGAAACATCAAATCCCTTATCGTTGGGGTTTCCCTTTCGCCCTACATGTCATGAAAGACAACAGAACCCTAACAATTAGATCAAGTGAGGAAATCCAATCGGCTTGTGACTCCTTAGGCCTGGAAGTGCCAGAACTACCGACATCAGGTAAGACCTCAAACTTACCCAGTGGACAAACTCTGCATACTCCAATCAGCAAACCAAGATGGTCTAAGGTTACCAGGAAGAAATCTAAAACATGACTTTAGCTAACCTAAGATGCAGAGAATATAGCTTCAGATGTAAGGAGAGAGTCACTGGTAAGGTATGGATTAATACAATCTATCTCTTTGCAGGAGGCCTGTACTTTGAGCTCTTGCAGACTTTAGACATAGACAGGTAATCCAAATCACAATGTCGTACCATTGTACTATAACTCCTCAGAGACTTATTTGGACATTTTCTTTTTTCTATTCTCCTTGTTTCATTTATGAGTCCTTCTTTGTTGTAGTTGTTTTTTGTCTGTGTTAAGATCGGGAAGGAAAAGTGTAAACCACACCCAATGTTGCTATTATAAATTCAGTTGAAGGGCTCTGAGTAATCAGGGTCACAGGGTTTAATAGCACTTACATGTTAGAGATATGTGCTTAATGTAGTTTCTATATTTGTTTACGATTTTAAATGCATTGTTTAATATGTACATCGTACTTAGATATTGTTAATACTGTTGTTTTTTTGTTATATGTTGGGTTACCACTGTCACCTGTACGGTCATACGTATCAGAGTACACACACATGGAAATTGAGAGCTATGGAAACTGACATGAACGAGTATGTACCAAATAGGAATAGATGTGGGAAATTAGAGGACAGGGTTATGGTAAGATTGTTGACTAGAGCACTTAAATATTTTTACAATACTGATGTCCCTACCTAATATTAACCTCCTCTCACATAATGTGAGGGGGCTTAATTCGAATATTAAAAGGAGAACAGCGTTAAATCAGTATAAAAAACTTCACGCAAATGTCATCTATCTTCAAGAAACCCATTTTGCTGATTCCCATGTGCCCAAGTATTGGACTAGAGAGTACCCACATCACTATCACACTACTACGGATTCTAAAAAAAGGGGGGTCTCGATCCTAATACACTCAGCATTACAATTTGTAATAGGGCACCAATCTAAAACATTCCAAATTCTTAACGGCACCAGACAAGGGTGCCCACTTTCTCCTCTCTTGTTTGCTTTGTGCATAGAACCTCTCGCAAATACAATAAGACAGTCCCCAAACATAACAGGGTTAGAATTGGGACCCTATAACCACAAAATTACTTTATTTGCAGATGACGTTTTACTGACCCTGACAAGACCATTGATATCACTTCCTAACCTTTACTCGACCCTAGAAGACTTTTTGACTATCTCGGGATACAAAATTAATAGAGATAAATGCGAAGCACTCCCGTTAGCATTACCCAAAACCACAACAAAAATTATAAAGGCCAACTTTGACTTCAAGTGGGCCAAAAATTAAATCCAATACTTGGGGATAAATCTAACCACACATTCTACATACCTGGATAAGGCAAACTATATACCACTGTTTAAAACTATAAGGACGGATATGGCTAAATGGTTAAAAGTGAAATTCTCCTGGTATGGGAGACTGTCCTCCCTAAAGAGGAATGCCCTACCGAGATTGATGTATTTATTTAGAGCACTGCCAATTAAAGCACATAAACCAGACATAGACGCACTACAAGCTACCATGAACAGGTTTCTTAGAAATAATAAGCAAGGCAGAATACCATTCCAAGTTCTGACGACACACAGACAATTAGGGGGGGTGGGGGCCCCAAATTTCTGGGACTATTATTATGCGGCAATAATAGCACAAATCTCACTATTTGATAAAAGGGGTCTGATTTGATCTGGCCGGGATTAGAGCCTCATATGGGGGGCTATGAGTCTCCAGGGAAAATTATTTGGGGTAGGACAGAGACAAGGAGAGTTCATAAATCAGGAATCATGGAGATGTCACTACAACTGTGGATTTCCGTAACCAAAAACCTCAAGTTAATGCCGCTTAAATCTAAACCTATTCCTCTAAGATTTATCATTCCGGGGGAATGTAGACCCCTGGTGGACAAATGGGAAAACAAGGGACTTTATAGGGTGGCAGATTTTGTATTTAATGGGAGTCCTATTACACATGCTCAATTACAGCTTAAACTAGAGGATTTACCCTTGTATTGGTTTTTACATTTGCAGATTGCCTCGGCTTTAAGGAGTTATATTTCTGATACCACAAACCAACAAACCACGCAACTGGAAAGGATATGCAGTTCTAGGGACAGACCAAAACATGCTATATCACATTTATACATTTGTATCCAAAAAGCAAGACATAACATGAAATCATCAGTTGTGAGTAAGTGGGAAGTAGACCTAACAAGAGAAGAAGAGATAGAGAAATGGGAGAGTACATTTTTTTACTCCTGCAAGGGGTTACTTAGTGCGGACCTGAGGGAAAATGCTATAAAGACTTCTTTTAGCTGGTACCTCACGCCCCTAAAAACCTCCCATCTGTCCATTGGAGGCTCTAGATTTTGTTATAGGGGTTGTGGGGCAGTTGGGACATATCTTCACATGTGGTGGGATTTTCCAGGAATAAGGACTATATGGTCCAATCTTTCTAAGTTGTTGAGCAACACATTAAATGAAAACATTGTTCTCACTAGAGAACAAACATTATTGCATGAAAAAATCATAGGGTTGAACTCTCCCACCAATACGTTGGTTAGGATTTTATGTACCACTACCAGGACCAGTATCGCAAAATATTGGAAAACAGGAGTCCCAGAATGGTCAAAGATTATAGCTCGAATGAAGCACATATATTGCATGTACAAAATGGCAGCTCACATTCAAAACACATTAGATTCTTTTAACAAGGTGTGGTTCTACTGGATTCTCCAGGGGGACAAAATATGAACCAAGCAGGGGTAAACCACGGGGAGGAGGTAGTGAGTAGTGGGGACCCATCGAAGAGATTATCACATTAGGAACAGGGAAAGGCAGCATAGATAGTAAGAATGTCAGTGTAATAGGTTCAAAGGTTGGAAATAGCTTATAAAGATTCAATTCTGTGTGCGTGATAAGGTGACAAGAAATGTATGATCTAAGTTATCTTTGGTTAACCCTTTTATTTTTATTTAATTCTGTTATTTTTTTTGTTACATCTCACTGGTGATGTTTGATTTCCTGAAGATATTATCAGAGTTATGTGTGTGTAACTGTTGTGTAATTATATGTATATGACTAAATACTCAATAAAAATTATTTCAATCTAAAATGATATAGATGGTATGTGTAATGCTCTAATTTTACTATGAAACACGCCCTAAAGCACTAGTAGACAGTATTCCACCATTTTTACCTCTATTTCATATATATGTTCAGTAACTTACAGCACCTTATAACACCTCATCAATAGTCTACTCTATTTCAGGATAAATGTAAAGAATTTTGGACTAGTCAGAGCTTCGCCCCCGATTATATCCACATAGGGTACAATGTTCTACTTTATATTAGACCCCTGCTTGCCTTGTACTGCAGATGGGGCTCTGTTAGGGGTAGCTCAAACCTATTATACTCCAAAGGTTTGCTCCCTGCGGTCGGGACAGCTTATCACAACCACATCGTAATGCCCAATAATCTTGTATGAAGTCCTGATCACACTCCCTAATCTTATCACAATGTTTTCTATACATATAGATGCAGGGAAGTTATGTATACTCTAGTATAGCTATATCAATAACTGCCCACTTATCGCCGTTAAGAAGATCTACTATATTCACACGAAATTATCTTCTTTCCCTAGTGATATTTACATGAGAATCCTGTCCCAGCTGTTTAACTTTAGAAATCCTCATTTATGATGGTTCCCTTATCATTACATCTTTTAATCTTAGAAAATGGGCCCAAAAGTGGCCCCTCCACCCTCTTAGGTTTCATAAATTTTCATTTTGGATCTCTTTATAGATAAACATTTGACAACATATGAAATGTTAATGTATACATTACCAATATTTAATTATTCTTTCTTTTACTTGGGACTTCCAGCCCATGAATTTCCACATTTATAGATAATGTATTTCAATTTCCCCATTTATAGATAATGTATTTCAATCGTAGTCCTTTATTCTTCCTATTTATGTTCAAACATCAGCCTGTTAAATTTGTTATTTCCAGAATTGTTTTTAATTTTCATATAATGTCTTTTATATTACCTGTTTTTTTTTATGTGTGCTAAAGGAGTGTTCCACCTTAACCTAAATGGGGGGAGTGTCTGACGGGCGTTCCTCCTGATCGCTCATTGGTTGCATTACCCTTCATAAGGTGGGGTGGTACACACCTGGGTCATATCCTATGACTAAGCGCCTGTAACGGCGCAAAACGCGTCAGGATTGCACCCTTTCTGGACTTTTTTGTCACTCATGTGTATCCCATTTTGAATTTTATCTAATAAAGCAATCTTCTGCATATTTTTCTTACCCCCGAGTGCACCGGATTTCTTTCGTTTTCTGTGATGCCCCTCCACCCTCTTACCCTCATATTTCCCTTCCTAATCTTATCTAATTGGCAGTGGTCCAAGAGTGGCTTCACTTCAAATAGGGAAAATCACTTATCCCTCTGTTTTGCTATATAAAGTGATATAATCTATTATACCATACTAAAACTGAGGTTTTTGAGTCACACATATGTTTCTTGTTATACTCATTAACATGACAATTTTGTTTCTGTACATTAAGTTTGTTATTAACCATTATGTTTTGAGTACTGTTAAATTGAAACTGCATGAAGTTTGTATATGCAATATTTTTCCTTCAATAAAAACAAATTTATTTTTAAAAAAAAGCCTCTTTGGAGCATTGGAGACATCTCCTAGAGGGTACTAAAGACTTCCATCTCATATATACAGATCACAGGAATATAGAATATCTACAAACTAACAGTATATTATCAGCTCATCAAGTCAGATGGAGTTTATACTTGTCTCGATTCAATTACCTTATCCTTTACAGGCCAGGATCAAAGAATGGCAAAGCAGACACTCTCTCCAGATTAACAGAACCCTGTTCTCAAAACCGTCCGCCTTCTACGGTTATCCCAGCAGATCACATTATGGCTCTACAACAGGAAATTGTTCTTAGAATATGTACAGCACAAGATCAAGACACTCAATATCCAACAGTTGATCTTAAAAAGGGGCCTGATGGTTTGTTTTATCACAAGAATTGTATATACATACCATTATCGATGCAAGAAGAAATAATAAGACTAGTTCATGATTCCATTCTAAGCGGATATCCTGGAATTAAAAAATCTTTAGATTTGATTAAACTAGAATATGGGTGGCCTAACATGAGATAAATTATTACCTCCTATGTTAAATCCTGTTCTGTTTGTACTCAAACAAAACCGGATATTTATAAACCTTATGGATATTTACTCAGTCTAGACAGACCATGGAATTTAATTGCAATGGATTTCACTGTAAAACTTCCGAAATCATCCAACTATACTACAATCTTGGTAGTAGTTGATCTGCTAACTAAAATGGCACACTTTATTCCTACCCAAAAACTTCCCACAGCTTCCCAAACCGCTGAATTATTCATACATAATATTGTTAAGCTACATGGATTACCAACCTCTATAACAACTGATAGAGGCAGCCAATTTACTTCAAATGTTTGGAAAGAATTATGTAATCGGCTCCAAATAAAATGAAGATTGAGTACTGCCTATCACCCACAATCGAATGGCCAAATGGAAAGAACAAATCAATGGCTTGAGCAATATTTAAGATCTCATTGTTCATATCAACAACATAGATGGGCAGACTACTTACCCTGCGCCAAATTCGCCTACAATAACTGCAAGAATTCTTAGAATAAGTAATCTCCATTTTTTGTGAACTACGGATACAATCCCTCCTTTCATTTGGAATCCACAATATTATCGAAATCTCCAATGGTTGAAGATTACACCAATTCACTATCTCAAACATTACAGATATTAAAAAGTAATATTCTGGAAGCCCAACAGTACTTCTATGATTTGAGGAGACGTAAAGCTCCAGATTATAAAAAAGGAGCCAAGGTATGGTTATCCACCAAGTATTTAAAATTACGAACACCATCTAAAAATAAAAAACTCAGTCCTCTATTTGTAGGTCCATTCAAGATTATAAAAATCTTCAACCAGAATGCAGTTACTTTAAGGTTACCCTCTACTTTACAAGTGCACCCCACCTTCCATGTCTCTTTATTAAACCCCTATGTTGCCCTAAGGAATTAACTGAACTTTACTGCATTACCTCAAATAATGGACGACCAGGAATACAAAGTTTCGAACATTCTTGATTCTAGGAAGCACAATGGGGTTTTACAGTATCTCGTTCATTGGAAGGGCTACACTCATGAGGAAGACTCGTGGGAGTTTGCAACTAACTTGTCTGCAGATTGTTTAATTTCTCTTTTCCATAGACGACACCCTGACCGTCCTAAACCTTGAAACCCAGAGGTGTTCCTTTAAGGGGGATTCTGTCATTGACTATCCCTTTAACTAGGGGTTGGCTTAAGATTCTCTCCTTCCTTTATTTAGAGGGAGTTCTCATTAATCAAATTGCTTGGTAATTTGAACTTGCTTGTTCCTAAGCAAGTGTATTCTGCAAGCTCCAGCAACTTTATTTTCAAGCTCTAGTTCCTCCAACGATATTGCCTGGATATATGCCTAAGTGTATTCTAACTTTTATTGCATTTAGTTTGTATTCTCATAGAATTGTAACCTCTTGCCTTGTTACAATCTCACCGGATGAACTTCGAACTTCCCTGTGACTTCACAGTCATGCCGTTTTCTTCCGGTTCCAACTCCAAGCTGCACACTTTCTCTGAGACACCCAACATGCTCAGTCTCACTGCAGACACCTCTGCATTACCAAGATTGCACTTTTCCGTGATGGCCGTTGCGAAGGGACACTCTTGGATATCCTACCTCCAAATTGGTAATTTACATTTACAATATTAAGGTAATTCCTACTTCAAGTATTATCATCCTCGTCTGCTACATATCCATTCCGATCAAATGTTATGTGACTTCCTCGTATGAACAGATCCCTTATCCTCTCTCTTCAAAACGCATCCCCAATCTGTTTTAAGATTGATTATGCTTAGGAATACTTCCTTTTAGCCAATGGTTACAACATTATAGAGTCTTTAGTATTCTCTGAATTAATATGACAATTGTTATAATAATATATACAGTTTATACATATATATATATATATATATATATATATACACAGTATATATATTTATATATTTATATATATATATATATATATCAGAATTATTATTGCTCATCTAAAGCATCTAAAGAATTGTAAGGTAAACATTCTCTAGTTATATATGTTCTGTATACTAAGTTGCAGTATTAGGTCAACTTTAACTTATTTGTGTTATGAGTTGTCCTATTTTTGCTACAAAAAAACTGAGTTTATGTTACAAGTTATCTAAAAATTCTTATTAAATTCATATTATATACATGTTTGCTCTACAAATTAGATCCACTCAAGACAATCCATTACAAGAGAGCAGAAATTACTTTTCCTCTTCTAGCGTCTCCCAAGAGGGACACATCCAGAAAATTTATCTTCTCTTTCTGCCACTCAAAGGTGAATTGTAGACCCACATTATTGTAGTTAAGGGTATCAACACATTTGCCAGCTATATATAGATCAGAGCACCACACAATAAGCAGGTTGTCTATAAATCTGACGTATCTGACAATATGATCTGAAGGGGAGGTACTACCTCCATAGATGTGGGATCTTTCCCACCAACTCATAAACAGGTTGACATAGGAGGGAGCAAACTTGGCTCCCATGGCAGTCCCACATCTCTGGAGGTAGTAGCGCCCCTGGAACATAAAGACATTTCCAATAAAAATGTGACTATTCTAATGATCAAGACCTTGGCCTCTGGAGACAAATCCGTATACAAATCCAGGAAATAGCTTACAGCAGCCAAACCATGTGTGTGTGGTATGGAGGAGTACAGTGAAACTACATCCACTGTTAACCAACTGTACTCCTCTTTCCAAACCACAGACTCTATTACCTGCAAAGCATGAGTAGTATCCCTGATGTAGCTTGGGAGTTTTTGTACTAAGGGTTGTAGATGGTGATCTATCCATTTGGACCGGGGCTCAAGTAAAGATCCAATACCTGCCACAATGGGTCTCCCCCTCACATTGGACAGACTTTTGTGCACCTTTGGGAGGTGGTGGAAGATGGTTTTCACTGGATCACCAACCAAAAGTTGGTTAGTCATAGTCTGATCCATAAGTCCCCCCTCCACCACCTCATCCAATAGGTGAGTCAATTCTCTTGTAAAAGTGCTCATAGGATCCTTAGACAGGGCAAAATAGGTATCACCATCACTAAGTTGACTGATTGCCTCTGCAATATAATCAGCCCTGTCCATCACAACTACACTCCCACCTTTGTCTGATTGCCTAATCACATTCTCCTCATTCTTTTGGAGGCTAACTAGAGCCTCTTGGTTTTTTTACTGTTAGATTAGGGGGACTAGATTCAATAGACTTAGAAAGGTCTGTGAGGTCTTCTACAGCCCTTTGGTTAAATACCTCTAGCAATTTACCCCTTGCCTGGATAGGTTAAAAAGTTGACTTTGTTTTAAGCCTAGGTTTATTATTGGGAGCCTTCTAATTCCCTATCTTCACTTTGGAGTGCCCCAAGGTAACAAGGGCACACGTATCTTCGAAAGTCATATTAATACATGTTTCAACTTCTGTACCAGACAATTCTTTATCTTTACTTCTTGACAATATTGATCCAGACTTAATTATGGATTCTTTAACATACAGTGTATAATTTAATCTGATAATACTGTCATGATATGATATGATTTGATATTATTTGAATTTCTTATAGTTAGCAGCTACTAAGTATAGAGATTCATTTACTTGCATATTTTCTTAATGTACGTTTCGAGTATGCTTTGATATGGTATATATGTACTCTGGGTTGTAACACTGTCTAACATTACGGCTGATCATCAAGACTTTGGCCTACGTCTATTTACAGAGATCTACATGATACATTTATATATCTGGATATGCCATATAGGTTCTTTATATAGGCATATATCTGTATGCTATGTGTCTCATTCAATGGATGGGCAACATTGTCACTAATGTAATGAACACCACTACACAGGATATCTGATTCCATGCATTATTTTGTGTGTGTTTTTGTAATATTGTAATTTTGCAATTTTGTGTATATTCTGTGTCTTTAACATAATATATTCCCAAATGGATACATTAATTTAATTTAATTAATTAATGAAGATTGCTCAAGGTATAGGTAAATATTTCATATTTATTTATTGACAATTTCAGGACATCATCCTCAAAATAATGAGGTCAAGAATGTAGATAAGCATATAGCTCTCTTTCTAGACACTTGTCCTTATTTCAATGGCTAAGTGATCACTAATTTTGTATAGTCCTAGATCTTAAGTTTTGACCATCTACCACATTGTCATCATATTAGAAATGCCATCAATTTGAAATGTATTTGTGTATGCACATTTTCTTCTATTGTGTACATATCCCATGAATGTATAGGGTTAAATTCTGGCTAACTTGTTTTTAACCAATCTGGAAGTGATGCACTTTGCTTAAATAGTTGTTTCACATGACAGGTATTAGTTTATGATTACAGTCTGTTAGACCGAAACTGTCTGTCAGACACTTTTTTTCTGCCATGGAGGAAACCTACATGTCTACGGTATGATTTTAATTGGAATAAAGTGATGTTTTATTTTTTAAGGCTTCCTTTGGAACTCTTTTATTCTTTGCATATCTGTTATATGTACTCACAGTAAATCTGACATTCTGTTTGATGTGACATCAGAATCTTTCCTATGTTGCTGTATGCCTCAAATTGTACCTCAAATAAAAATTAAATAAATAAAATGTAAATTAATTTATGCGCATTTTAATTTGGACATTTCTGCCCTTTTAATATGCACAAATAAATATTTTATAATACATTCTCAAACTGTTTCATGTCCCTTTAAACTAGATATTTAGAAATGTCTAGACCAAATACAGTGTAATATTAGTCATTTCATTGCCATACATCTCTGATGTCTGTTTATGGAAACTAAAGAGGTATGTACAGAAATTACTACTTCTATGTTTTGTTAAAACATTCTCCTGTTGCTTCGAAACATTTCACCTAATGTTTTGAAAGCTTTTTTAATGTGCTTCCAGGGCACTAGAAATTTTATATGCTAACGTCAGAATTGTATAACACTTGGAGAAATGGCAAATTAAATGACGTCTGTAAGAACTGTGCTGCATTTTATTTTGAGGGGAAAAAATGGAAATTATTTCAAAAGTAAAATTAATAATCTTTACATTATTTGCCAACCATAAATTATTTTTTCATATATTTGACTAAATATAATTTATTTATCTCAGAGACAAATATTTTTTTCATGTAAACTTTTTTCATTTACATTTTAAGTTAAAAAGACAGTCTACACAAGGAGGCTTATTTATCAAATGTCTGTTGGACCTGATCTGACAGTGCGGATCAGGTCCGACAGACATCGCTGAATCATTGCGGATCGGCTGCCAGCAGGGGGTGTAAATCAATTGTGGTGATCTCTGTCCGCCTCATCAGAGCAGCGGACAGGGTTATGGAGCAGCGGTCTTTAGACCGCTGTTTCATAACTGCTGGTTCTGGCGAGCCTGCAGGCTCGCCAGAAACACGGGGCATCAAGCTCCATATGGAGCTTGATAGATAGGCCTACAAATGTTTTAATGCTTAATAAGATAGATAATGCATTTATTACCCATTCCCCAGTTTTGCATAACCAACACGGTTATATTAATACACTTTGTACGTCCGTGATTAACTTTTATCTCTGCAGACTGTCCCCTTATCTCAGTTTTTTTGACAGACATGCATTTTAGACAATCAGTGCTGACTCATAAATAACTTCATGGGAGTAAGCACAATATTACCTATATGACACACATGAACTAGCGCTGTCTAGCTGTAAAAAAACTGTCAAAATATACTGAGATAAGAGGGGGCCCTAGAAATTAGCATATGAGCCTACCTATGTTTATCTTTCAATAAATAATACCTAGAAAACAAAGCAAATTTGATGATAAAAGTAAATTGGAAAGTTGTGTAATCCCTTAAGGACAAGGCTATTTTTTCAATTTCTTACTCTTAAAGTGAAAGTAAATCCTAGCGTTTTACAAACGCTAGGATTTACTATTGAAACAAATAAGTGGCACTTTTATTCATGAAGTATAAGATACTTCATGTAGAAAGCTCCGTTATTTGATTCGATCGATCGCCGCTCTTAGCTCCTACAGCAGCGCATGGTTAAAAAAAATTTGGCTAAGAGGTGACGTTTTCACCTCTTAGCCAATAGCCATGCGGTAAATCCAGCTCCCATGGGCGCCAAGCCGGATTTACCGCATGGCTATTGGCTAAGAGGTGAAAACCTCACTTCTTAGCCAAAATTTTTTTTAGCAGTGGGCTGCTGTAGGAGCTAAGAGCGGTGATCGGTTGAATAAAATAAAGGAGCTTTCTACATGAAGTATCTTATACTTCATGAATGAAAGTGCCCTTTATTTGTTTCAATAGTAAACTTCTTCGCTTTTTTAAAAACGCTAGGATTTACTTTCATTTTAAGGACCAGGGCTATTTTTACATTTCTGCGGTGTTTGTGTTTAGGTGTCATTTTCCTCTTACTCATTTACTGTACCCACACATATTATATACCGTTTTTCTCGCCATTAAATGGACTTTATAAAGTCATCATACTTTATAATTTACTATAAAAAATATAAAATATGATGAAAAGAAAACACTTTTTCTAAATGCCGCTGCGCACCACACTTGTATTATGCCCAGCAGTGACGGGGTAAATTAGGCAGCTTGTTGGGAGCTTGAAGGGTTAATTTTAACTTTAGTGTAGGAGATCAGCCTCCCACCTGACACATCCTAACCCCTGATCCCTCCCAAACAGCTCTCTTCTCTCCCCCACCCCACAAATGTCCCCGCCATCTTAAGTACTGGCAGAAAGTCTGCCAGTATAAAAAAAAAGTTTGTGTTTAACTATTTGGTGCCATTTTGGATACTGTCAGCTGCCAGTACCTACTTTTCAAAATAATGTGCCCTTTTTTATATAAATATTTATTTTTCTGTAGTGTAGCTGCCCCCCTCAATATCCCCCTCGCCCTCTCCCAAATCCCTTTTTTAAAACATAATTTTCCCCCCTCCCTCTCCCAACACCCGCTCTCACCAAGACTTCAATGCACATATTAGTGCAGTTCGCAGGAGGGTGCACGCGCGCACACACGCGCTTAAACGCCCCCGTGCACGCTCCTGCACGCACCGGGGACTGATCCGTCACTGCTGGCCGGAAGTGATCCAGCGATGGGCCACCCACCCACCTCCCTGCAGCTGCTTCCACCCACCAATGATCGGCACCATCGCTGGCCAATGCAGAGAGGGCCATAGAGTGGCTCTCTCTGCATCAGTGTTTGAAAAAGGTATTGCAGTGATGCCTCAATATCGAGGCATCACGGAAATACCTTGAAAGCGACTGGAAGCGATCAGGATCGCTTCCAGCTGCTTTAAACCCCTAACGATGTACAGGGGGTCTTTAACTACTAGTTTGTGTATGACGTACCCTGTACGACGTGCATCATTAAGGGGTTAAAATACATGCCCTATATGAATCATGAAAGTTTAGTTTTGACTTGACTGTCCCTTTAAAGGGACATAAAACCCAATTTTTTTCTTTCATGATTTACATAGAACATAACATTTTAAACAACTTTCTAATTTACTTCTATTATCAAATTTTCTTAGTTTTCTTGTTATCCTTTGATGAAAAGCAGAAATGTAAGCTCAAGAGTGTGCACGTGTCTGCAGCACTATATAGCAGCAGTTTTGCATCAATGTTATACATTAGCAGGGGCACTAGATAGCAGCACTTTTTCCTGTTGTGTAATGCTTCAGGCATGTGCACGATACCTACATAGGTATTTCTTCAACAAAGAATAGCATGAGAATGAAAAGAAATTGATAATAGAAGTAAATTGGAAACTTTTTAAAAATTGTATCTTCTATCTGAATCATGAAAGAAAATTTTGGGGTTTAATGTCCCTCTAAGTAATGAGATTTATTTAAGTTAATTTCAGTTACTGATATCTGTAATTCACAGGTATATTTTAGTTGTCTAACATGTATGATTTTAATACTCAGTTGTATAAATCTTTTGTAATAATTTAGAAATATTGTTTTAGTTAATCTTTCCAAAGCATTTTATATAGGGAATTATTCATAACTAGCAACTATTGAAGAAGAAAAAAAATGACTGATCAGTTATTTTGCAACATGTTAACCAATTACTGAATCTCTTGAAAGTGGTGCACCGTATCTGTAAAAAGCTAACAAAAATATTGCACAAACATCTGTATGTAAAAAAATATTTTACCTTGAAAATTTCCTCAGATCACATCCCACTGAAGAGGGGCTTTAATTATCCAATCAGGATGTTAGTCACTAGGGTTGCAAGCTGTCCAGTATTCAACCAGACAGTACAGTATTTTAGCAGTAAAAGCTGTACAAAAATACTGGACTCTTAAATGTACAGTATTTTAAAAGTTCTTTAAGTGTCACCTAAATGTAAAGGGTTTCCTATGCCATATGGCGGGGGTGATAAATCATTGCTGCGTGTATGTGTGTGTGTGCTCTTGGCTGTCAGAGCAGTCAAATCCCCACTGACTACATATGTTACTAGCAACCAAGGGGATAAAATGACTACTCAGTTGTGAAAAATATACATGGTGGGATTAAGGGTGGGGCTTTTTGGGGGACATTGTGTGACTTCACCTAACACCAGCGCCCGGTCACCTATAGGTAGTTTTCATGGAGCACAACTGGCAACCCAACTATGCACAGGACTTCCAAGGGAGCGTAGATCTGGCATGTGCAGGTCAGACATTATTTACTATGATAAGAGATTATGGTGAAACAGTAAAGCACAGTGTGAACTCAACACTGATAATGCTGATTGACTGTTCGTCCTTGCAGATGACATCAACTGTTGCGCATTAGTGATAAGGGGTTTATTTCGGCTCTTTGCCCATGTTGGAAGTAGCGGGCATATTACAAGTTGAAAGTAAACATGTTCCCTTGAGTGCAATTGAGTTTACGCAAGACGGGATGTCGCGACCTCAGAGCTCTGGTTAAATGTTATAATCAGCTAAAAAGTTGCAGAAAGACATCAAAATTAAATTAAAAAGTACAGTTACACTCATAATAACATTATCTAATAAACATTATTTAAAAAAAATTGCAATAAAAAGTTATAAGGGCTCAAAGATATTAGTGGGCTGATTTACTAACTGTTGGACGGACATGATCCATTGTAGCGGATCATGTCCGCCCGACATCACTAAATCCCAACAGCATACGCTGTCGGCATTTAACATTGCACAAGCAGTTCTGGTGAACTTCTTGTGCAATGCCGACCCCTGCAGATTTGCAGCCAATCAGGTGGACACCCATGTCTCAGGTGTCTAAATATGTATATTTATGTGTGTATATATATATATATATATATATATATATATATATATATATATATATATATATATATATATATATATATATATATATATATATATATATGTATAGATGTGTGTACAGATTTATTTATGCATTAATATGTATTTATAGACATCATTAAACACATATAAACACATAAATACATATGTACATACATAAGTATATATGTACATACATATATATATATAAGTGCCTTGAAACTCTTTGCCGTCAAGTAGATGAAAACATGTAAAATTGTATTTATGCTATAGTAATATTTTATAAAGTGAATAACTGTGTGTTTACTGTAAATATTTCACATTCCAACATTCTTCACATAAGGTAATATGTTCTAAGTATTTATCAATAGATATTTCTATATATATCTGTATATATATGTATATATATATATATATATATATATATATATATATGTATATATATATATATATATATATATTTCTCTTGTAAGGTGTATCCAGTCCACGGATCATCCATTACTTGTGGGATATTCTCATTCCCAACAGGAAGTTGCAAGAGGACACCCACAGCAGAGCTGTAATATAGCTCCTCCCCTAACTGTCATAGCCAGTCATTCTCTTGCAACTCTCAACAAGCTAGGATGTTGTAGGAGAGAGTGGTTAAATATAGTTAGTTTATTTTCTTCAATCAAAAGTTTGTTATTTTTAAATAGTACCGGAGTTGTGCTATTTTATCTCAGGCAGTAAATAGAAGAAGAATCTGCCTGAGGTTTCTATGATCTTAGCAGGTTGTAACTAATATCCATTGCTATTCTCACATATGTCTGAGGGGATTACACAGATGAGGTAACTTCAGCGAGAGAATGGCATGCAGTTTATTCTGCTATCAGGTATGTGCAGTTATAATTTTTTCTAGAGATGGAAAACACTAGAAAATGCTGCTGATACCGGATTAATGTAAGTTAAGCCTGAATACAGTGATTTAATAACGACTGGTATCATGCTTACTCCCAGGGGTAATACCCTTATGATATTGCAATATAAACGTTTGCTGGCATGTTTAATCGTTTTTATATATGCATTGGTGATAAAACTTTATTGGGGCCTAGTTTTTTCCACATGGCTGGCTTAAATTTTGACTAGAAACAGTTTTACTGAGGCTTTCCACTGTTATAGTATAAAAGTTACAGTTGGTGCAGTTAAAATTACAAACTGTGACATCCAGCTTCCCTCAGGAGTCCCCTGTATGCTATAGGACATCTCTAAAGGGCTCAAAGGCTTTCCAAAGTTGTTTATTGGGGAAGGTAGGACCACAGCTTGCTGTGGCAGTTGGTTGTGACTGGTAAAAAAACAAAAAAAAAACAAACAAAAAAAAAAACAAACAAAAAAAAAGTCTATTTTGTTTTTTTGATCCGTTTTTTGAACTAAGGGGTTAATCATCCTATTACATACACTGTAAAAATTTCGTTTGATTTACTGCATTTTTTCACTGTTTTTCAAATTCTGACAAAATTTGTTTCTCTTAAAGGCACAGTACCGTTTTTTATATTTGCTTGTTAATTTGATTTAAAGTGTTTTCCAAGCTTGCTAGTCTCATTGCTAGTCTGTATAAACATGTCTGACATAGAAGAAACTCCTTGTTCATTATGTTTAAAAGCCATGGTGGAACCCCCTCTTAGAATGTGTACCAAATGTACTGATTTCATTTTATGCAATAAAGATCATATTCTGTTTTTTAAAAAAAAATTATCACCAGAGGAATCTGACGAGGGGAAAGTTATGCCGACTAACTCTCCCCACGTGTCAGACCCTTTGACTCCCGCCCAAGGGACTCACGCTCAAATGGCGCCAAGTACATCTAGGGCGCCCATAGCGTTTACTTTACAAGACATGGTGTCAGTCATGGATAATACACTGTCAGCGGTTTTAGCCAGACTACCTGAACTTAGAGGTTAGCGAGATAGCTCTGGGGTGAGACAAAATGCAGAGCATACTGACGCTTTAAGAACCATGTCTGATACTGCCTCACAATATGCAGAAGCTGAGGAAGGAGAGCTTCAGTCAGTGGGTGATGTTAATGACTCAGGAAAGATACCTAATTCTAATATTTCTGCATTTAAATTTAAGCTTGAACACCTCCGTGTGTTACTTAGGGAGGTTTTAGCTGCTCTGAATGACTGTGATACCATTGCAGTGCCAGAGAAATTTTGTAGACTGGATAAATGCTTTGCAATGCCGGTGTGTACTGATGTTTTTCCAATACCTAAAAGGTTTACAGAAATTATTAATAAGGAATGGGATAGACCAGGTGTGCCGTTCTCTTCCCCTCCTATTTTTAGAAAAATGTTTTCCAATAGAAGCCACCACACGGGACTTATGTCAAACAGTCCCTAAGGTGGAGGGAAGCAGTTTCTACTCTAGCAAAGCGTACTACTATCCCTGTCGAGGGCAGTTGTGCTTTTTTAGAGCCAATGAATAAAAAATTAGAAGGTTACCTTAAGAAAATATTTATTCAACAAGGTTTTATCCTACAGCCCATTGCATGCATTGCCCCTGTCACTGCTGCTGCGGCGTACTGGTTTGAGTCTCTGGAAGAGGCTTTACAGGTAGAGACTCCATTGGATGACATACTTGGCAAACTTAAAGCACTTAAGCTAGCCAATTATTTTATTTCTGATGCCATTGTTCATTTGAATAAACTAACGGCTATGAATTCTGGTTTTGCTATACAGGTGTGCAGAGCGCTATGGCTTAAATCATGGTCAGCTGACGTGACTTTAAAATCTAAGCTACTTAACATTCCCTTCAAGGGGCAGACCCTATTCGGGCCTGGTTTGAAGGAGATTATTGCTGATATCACGGGAGGAAAAGGTTGTGCCCTTCCTCAGGACAGGTCCAAATCTAGGGCCAAACAGTCTAATTTTCGTGCCTTTCGAAACTACAAGGCAGGTGCGGCATCAACTTCCTCTAATAATAGACAAGAGGGAACTTTTGCTCAATCCAAGACGGTCTGGAGACCAAACCAGACCTGGAAAAAAGGTAAGCAGGTCAAAAAGCCTGCTGCTGCCTCTAAGACAGCATGAAGGAACGACCCCCTATCCGGTAACGGATCTAGTAGGGGGCAGACTTTCACTCTTCGCCCAGGCGTGGGCAAGAGATGTTCAGGATCCCTGCGCGTTGGAAATTATATCCCAGGGATATCTTCTGGACTTCAAAGCTTCCCCCCCAAAAGGGAGATTTCACCTTTCACAATTATCTGCAAACCAGATACAGACTGAGGCATTCTTACACTGTGTACGAGACCTCCTAGTTATGGGAGTGATCCATCCAGTTCCAAAGGAGGAACAGGAACAGGGTTTTTACTCAAATCTGTTTGTGGTTCCCAAAAAAGAGGGAACCTTCAGACCGATTTTGGATCTAAAGATCTTAAACAAATTCCTCAAAGTTCCGTCGTTCAAGATGGAAACTATTTGTACCATCCTACCACTGATCCAGGAGGGTCAATATATGACTACAGTGGATCTCAAGGATGCTTATCTTCACTTTTTGATACCCAAAGATCATCATCGCTTTCTCAGGTTTGCCTTTCAAGACAGGCATTACCAGTTGTAGCTCTTCCCTTTGGATTAGCTACAGCCCCAAGAATCTTTACAAAGGTTCTAGGGTCGCTTTTGGCGGTCCTAAGGCCGCGGGGCATAGCAGTAGCCCCTTATTTAGACGACATCCTGATACAGGCGTCAAACTTCCAAATTGCCAAGTCTCATACAGAAGTAGTACTGGCATTTCTGAGGTCGCATGGGTGGAAAGTGAACGAGGAAAAGTGTTCTCTATCCCCACTCACAAGAGTTTCCTTTCTAGGGACTCTGATAGATTCTGTAGGAATGAAAATTTACCTTGACGGAGTCCAGGTTATCAAAGCTTCTAAATTCCTGTCGGGTTCTTCATTCCATTCCGCGCCCTTTGGTGGCTCAGTGTATGGAAGTAATCGGCTTAATGGTAGCGGCAATGGACATAGTGCCGTTTGCACGCTTACATCTCAGACCGCTGCAACTATGCAGGCTCAGTCAGTGGAGCGGGGATTACACAGATTTGGCCCCTCAACTGAATCTGGACCAAGAGACCAGGGATCCTCTTCCGTGGTGGCTATCTCGGGTCCATCTGTCCAAAGGTATGACCTTCGCAGGCCAGATTGGACTATTGTAACAACAAATGCCAGCCTTCTAGGTTGGGGTGCAGTCTGGAACTCCCTGAAGGCTCAGGGATCGTGGACTCAGGAGGAGTCTCTCCTTCCAATAAATATTCTGGAACTAAGAGCGATATTCAAGGCTCTTCAGGTTTGGCCTCAGTTAGCAACTCTGAGGTACATCAGATTTCAGTCAGTCAACATCATGACTGTAGCTTACATCAACCATCGAGGGGGAACAAGAAGTTTAGTTTAGAAGTTTCAAAAATAATTCACTGGTCAGAGATTCACTCTTGCCACCTATCAGCTATCCATATCCCAGGTGTAGAGCACTGGGAGGCGGATTTTCTAAGTAGTCAGACTTTTCATCCGGAAGAGTGGGAACTCCATCCGGAGGTATTTGCACAACTGATTCTCCGTTGGGGCAAACCAGAACTGGATCTCATGGCATCTCGCCAGAACGCCAAGCTTCCGTGTTACGGATCCAGGTCCAGGGATCCCAAGGCGACACTGATAGATACTCTAGCAGCGCCCTGATCTTTCAACCTGGCTTATGTGTTTCCACCGTTTCCTCTGCTCCCTCGACTGATTGCCAAGATCAAGCAGGAGAGAGCATCAGTGATTCTGATAGCACCTGCGTGGCCACGCAGGACCTGGTATGCAGATCTAGTGGACATGTCATCCTTTCCACCATGGTCTCTGCCTCTGAGACAGGACCTTCTACTTCAGGGTCCTTTCAACCATACAAATCTAATTTCTCTGAGGCTGACTGCCTGGAGATTGAATGCTTGATTTTATCAAAGCGTGGCTTCTCCGAGTCAGTTATTGATACCTTAATACAGGCACAAAAGCCTGTCACCAGGAAAATTTACCATAAGGTATGGCGTAGATATCTTTATTGGTGTGAATCCAAGGGTTACTCATGGAGTAAGGTCAGGATTCCTAGGATTTTATCTTTTCTCCAAGAAGGTTTGGAAAAAGGATTGTCAGCTAGTTTCTTAAAGGGACAGATTTTTGCTCTGTCTATTCTTTTGCACTAGTGTCTGGCAGATGTTCCAGACGTTCATGCATTTTGTCAGGCTTTAGTTTGAATCAAGCCTGTCACCATGGAGCTTAAACTTGGTTCTTAAGGTTCTTCAAGGAGTTCCGTTTGAACCTCTTCATTCCATAGATAAACTTTTATCTTGGAAAGTTCTTTTTTTTTTTTTTTTTTTGGTAGCTATTTCCTCGGCTCGTAGAGTCTCTGAGCTATCTGCCTTACAATGTGATTCTCCTTATCTGATTTTTCATACGGATAAGGTAGTCCTGCGTACCATACCTGGGTTCTTACCTAAGGTGGTATCTAACAAGAATATCAATCAAGAGATTGTGGTTCCATACTTGTGTTACACAATCTGGACGTGGTCTGTGCTTTAAAGTTTTACTTACAAGCTACTAAAGATTTTCATCAAACATCTGCTTTGTTTGTTGTCTACTCTGAACAGAGTTGTCTACTCTGGACAGCTCATTCCACTAGGTCAAAAGGCTTTGGCAACCTCTTTTTCTTTTTGGCTAAGAAGCTTAATCCGCTTAGCCTATGAGACTGCTGGACAGCAGCCTCCTGAAAGGATTACAGATAATTCCACTAGAGCTGTTGCTTCCACTTGGGCCTTTAAAAATGAGGCTTCTGTTGAACAGATTTGCAAGGCGGCGACTTGGTCTTCGCTTCATACTTTTTCAAAATTTTACAAATTTGATACTTTTGCTTCTTCGGAGGCTATATTTGGGAGAAAGGTTTTACAGGCAGTGGTTCCTTCCATTTAAGTTCCTGCCTTGTCCCTCCCTTCATCCGTGTACTTTAGCTTTGGTATTGGTATCCCACAAGTAATGGATGATCCGTGGACTGGATACACCTTACAAGAGAAAACACAATTTATGCTTACCTGATAAATTTATTTCTCTTGTGGTGTATCCAGTCCACGGCCCGCCCTGTCATTTTAAGGCAGGTAATTTTTAAATTTAAACTACAGTAACCACTACACCCTATGGTTCCTCCTTTCTCGGCTTGTTTTCGGTCGAATGACTGGCTATGACAGTTAGGGGAGGAGCTATATTACAGCTCTGCTGTGGGTGTCCTCTTGCAACTTCCTGTTGGGAATGAGAATATCCCACAAGTAATGGATGATCCGTGGACTGGATACACCACAAGAGAAATAAATTTATCAGGTAAGCATAAATTGTGTTATATATATAACATAATCTGCTTTGTGAAGGACATTGAAATGTGAAATATTAATATTTTATGTTGGGTTAGCGCACTTGAGAAAACATGATCAAATTTTCACAACTTGTTTTAGTCTTTTTTCCACTTTTTATGCTCCATTGGAGTCTATAGGGGAATACTTTAATGCAGTTCTGATTTTCTAACTTTTTTGTGTGCGTCAGGTTAGCGCACAAGCGAAAACTTTTTGCTTTCACATTGTAATACATGCTCTACCCGACAATCGCTGAAAGCAGAAGTCAAGTGGAGTTAACGCGGGAGTGCAAACTACTGCTCCACTCGTAATCTAGCCCACAGAGAGCAATTCCGGGAGGATAAAGCTTGTTGTTCTTAGCTGAGCATGTGTATTACCATTATACTAAATTTTATAATGTGAATGAGATGGGTCATTTGATTAAGTGATTAACCAGTACCTCTAATGCATATTCAACCATTATGGTTCCAGTTTTGAAACCAAGCTTGGCTGTCTTACACCTGTATTACAAAGTCTGAGCAAGTATTAGTCTGGTCTGTGTGTAAATTTCTGCACATTCTTATAAAAGAGCCATGTTTGAGGATGGGTTTCACCAAAAAACATGCAATTTTTTCTTAGCGGAATTAGTTATGTTAGTTAAGAGATCAGAGGAGCCCATCTGTTTGTGTCTTGCTTTAAGACGTTTATAATAAAATCTGTTGTTCGTTTTGATGTGCGAAGTGCAAGAACTGTTTTATTTGAATTGGAATTAGTTATGTACCCTTCTATTTCTCCACCTTTTATGTGAATAAAATAAGCACTTGGAAAGTGTGTGGTGGTAGTAACCATAGTAACACCACAATACATGCGTATGATTACCCTTGAGGAATGAGATCAGGAAGGCTGTGTGTAATCTTGGCAAGAAGAGGATACTGGACTTTGTGAAACATAATTACTGTAAAAAAGACCTTAAATATCATTGCAGCTCTTCTTAATTTTTACCAGCTATCCTCTCTAGATCAAACAGTTTGCAGCATAAACTAATAATAGGTGATGCACCTAAATACAATATGCCATAAAAATAAACTCCCAATAGTAGGTAAGACGATCAGTGCCTTATGGCAATATAGTCATATTGCAATCACCCACTGTATGCCTATCATGCCTACATACAATTGTCTTTCAGGCGGTTTTGCAGTGGTGAGGATGGAAATAGATTGCAATAGCTTTCTTTTGAACTCACAATTATACAATAATGTTTTAAAGGCTGGTTATGAAGACACTGGTACTAGTAATGACAATCAAAACAGTACGAGTGTGACTTAGAAACAAACAATGGGGCCTATCTATCAAGCTCCGAATGGAGCTTGATGCCCCGTGTTTCTGGCGAGCCTGCAGGCTCGCCAGAAACAGCAGTTATGAAGCAGCGGTCACAAAGACCGCTGCTCCATAACCTGTCCGCCTGCTCTGAGCAGGCGGACAGACATTGCCGCAATTCAACCCGATCGAGTAAGATTGGGTTAATTGACACCCCCCTGCTGGCGGCTGATTGGCCGCGAGTCTGCAGGGGGCGGCGTTGCACCAGCAGCTCTTGTGAGCTGCTGGTGCAATGCTGAATACGGAGAGCGTATTGCTCTCCGTATTCAGCGAGGTCTGGCGGACCTGATCCGCACTGTCAGATCAGGTCCGCCAGACTTTGATAAATATCCCCCATAGTGTGAAGACACTTGAAAATCACATAAGGTTTTCTTAAATGGAATGGAGTTAAAGGGACAGGAAACCCGAAAATCCTCTTTCAAGACTTGTATAGAACATACAATTTTAAACAACTTTCCAATGTATTTCTCTTATCAAATTTGCTTCATTCTCTTGTTATTCTTTTCTAAAAGAACAGCATTGCACTACTGGAAGCTAGTTGAACACATCTGGTTACTTAGCCAATCACAAGAGACAAATGTATGCAGGCACCAATCACCAGCTAGCTTCCACTAGAGTTGGATATGTGCATATTATTTTTTAACAAGGGATACCACAAGAAGAAAGCACATTTGAAAATAAAAGTACATTTAATAATTTAATTTAATGTCTTAAAATTAAATTCTCTTTGTGAATAATGCATGTTTAATTTTGACATTCCTATCCCTTTAATTTGAAATCCAAACCCCTGCAAAACGAAATTCAAAGCCACTTGCATGGCTCTTCTTATGAATTTGTTAGACAAGAGAGAAAAACATGGTACAGACTGTTACTATTTTAGAATAATTTGCACAAAAAATAAATAAATCTTACTACTTACAGTATCCTCCACCTCCCTTAGAGTATTATAAATTGAGAGAAATGAACAAGATTACTAATGCCTACTACCCTTCTGTGCAAATTATTTCAAAATAGCAATTTGCATTAAGTAATAAAATTGAGGTTTTAGAGTAAGTACACCACAAATTTAACCTTTTATCTCTTTTCTGGCATATTTATTTTATTGAATGGTAGCACCAAGAAACTGGATCAATTATTGGCCCAGCTCCTTAACCCCTTAATGAGATATGGAACCCAAACTTTTTCTTTCATGATTCAGATAGAGAATATAATTTTAACCTCACGACCCAAAACGACGTATATACACGTCATGCGGTAATTGATTAACCCCTTCACTGTCGAGAATTTCAAGTAAGGTGCGCAGCTGCAATTAGCAATTGCCAAAAAGCAATGGCAAAGCCATGCATGTCTGCTATTTCTGAACCAAGAGGATCCCAAATAAGCGTTTATAACCATTTGTCATATGACTGCAGTAGTTGTGTGTAAATAATTTCAGTGAGAAACCCAAAGTTTGAGAAAAAAAAAGTTAGTCAAAATGAAACTTTTTTTTGTAAGGATTATTCGAGGACATTTGTTTACCTGAATATTTATTCTCTGTCCTATTCATTTTTAGTTTAGTTTAAAACAAAAGGAAAATCGTATTTTCGTTAAAGATTTACATTAGTTTTCGTTAAAATAAATGTAAATGTTTCAAAAGTTAATCTGTAGCTAAATACTTACCCTAACGCTTTGGAGAGCATGCTAACGTGATCCTCTTCTTGCCAGAGCCCTGGGCGCACTAACAGAAGGCTTAGCACATTCTGCTCCCAGGACCTTCACTAAACTTAGTGCAGGACCTGAGTGTCGAGCATGCTAAGCCTCTTGTTAGCACGGCTAGGACCTGTGACAAGAAGAGGATCAGGTTAGCGTGCTCTCCAGGGAGCAATAAGATAAGTATAAAGCCTAAAAAAACTATTTCAAAGAAACAAATAAATAGGTGAAAATCTTGCCAAAATGAAAAACTGATTACCTTAAAAGTCTACAAAAATCATTTATTAAAAATGCCCAGTATACCCATAAGTCCTTTGTATAAATGGCATTCATATCGCTTAATACTTACCATAAACATCACTTTATCTAATTGCAAAACACACAGGCATTAACCCATCTGGGATTTTCAGTGATTAAGTGTAATACTGAGGATGCCCAAGATTAAGCAAGTTCAACCATTATTAGCTGTTTGTCTGAATAAATTGTCTCTTTAAGAAGCTAAACATATCCTATCAATAGTAGCAGTAAAATACATTGGTTTAAAAAGAAAAAAAATATTTCCTTGTGGACATTTAAGCCCATACCCCACATTGGGCTAGATAACTAGTACGCTAACGTGATCCTCTTCTTGCCAGAGTCCTGGGCATGCTAAGACCACTGCTCCTTAACTCGTCTGCTGCCTCTGAGGCTGGGGACATCAATCCGCCAGATCACATACGATCAGGTTGATTGACACCCCCTGCTAGCGGCCAATTGGCCGTGAATCTGCAGGGGGTGGCATTGCACAAGCAGTTCACCAGAACTGCTTGTGCAATGTTAAATGGCATTCATATTGCTTAATACTTACCATAAACTTACCATAAACATCACTTTATCCAATTGCAAAACACACAGGGGCCGAATTACTATTGTGCGAGCGGACATGATATTGTGCGAGCGGACAGGATCATGTCCGCTGCACATCGATAAATTCCGACAGCATGCTGTCGGCACTTATCATTGCACCAGCAGTTCTTGTGAACTGCTGGTGCAATACCGCCCCCTGCAGATTTGCAGCCAATCGGCCGCCAGCAGGGGGTGTCAATTAACCCGATAGTATTGGATCGGGTTGATTTTCAGCGATGTCTGTCCGCCGCCTCAGAGCAGGAGGACAGGTTATGGAGCAGCGGTCTTTAGAACGCTGCTTCATAACTTGTGTTTCTGGTGAGCCTGAAGACTCGCCAGAAACACGGGGCATCAAGCTCTATACAGAGCTTGATAAATATGCCCCACAGACTCCATTAACCCATCTGGGAGTTTCAGTGATAAAGTGTAATACTGAGGATGCCCAAGATCAAGCAAGTTCAAACCTTATTAGCTGTTTGCCTGAGAAAATTGTCTCTTTAAGAAGCTAAACATTTCCTATCAACAGTAGCAGTAAAATACATTGGTGTAAAAAGAAAAAAATATTTTCTTGTGAACTTTTAGGCCCATTGGGCTAGATTACGGATGGAGCACCATTTAGCAATCCTGCTTGTGCGTTAACATTGCTATGCGTCGTGTTTCACGTGTATTACAAGTTGAAAGTTAAATGTTTGTGCGTGAGCAAAAATCCAATGTGTGCAAAGAGTTGGAATATATAATGTTCTCCTATTAATTTCATCGGAGCTTGAAAATGCAAAAAAAGTAATAATTTTAAAACCCATAATTGCGTGCTAAAAGATCACATTCACAGTATTTAAGTGCGCTAAATCTGTCATGAATTATTTCTATATCACATTCCAATGTTCTTCACATACAGAACAATGTCCTTTTTAATGTAAACACATATTTCTATATACCTCTCTTTATACCTATACCTGTATATCTATTCCTATAGATATATAGGTATAGATATGTATTTTACATGAACAGTATCAGATATATTTTATTTTCTATGTGAACAACATAGGAATGTAAAATATGAGTAACACACATCAGGGTTCACAATTTAGGACTAATGCGGTCGGGTTAGCGCACATGAAGAATTGCTAACTTTAATGAGCATTATTGAATTATTAAATATATATATATATATATATATATATATTACATTATTTGAAATAATTTTTATAAATATTTTTTAATATTTGATATTTGATATTTTAGTAACGTTAGTCCTAAGTTGCAAACCCCTATGCGCATTACTCATATTTTAAATTCTGCTATATGAATAAAGGCTAAGTGTAAGCCTGAAACATCGCTTTTGTCTGTTGGACTCTGAACTTATGGGAAAAGTAAAGGTCTTTTAAAAGATTCAAGCAGCTGGAGGAATTTTTCTTGGTTATGACTAATGACCATGGTAAGCTCACTCCGTGGACTAGTGTGTGCTGTCTCCTCACAAATATACTCTGATTATACATGGTTATATCAATGAAAGAAAAATACATACTGCATCCACATTCAAAATAATTCTGTGAAATAATAAATAACCTTTTGTTATGCTCAAGTTTTTATGATATGTTAGTAATTAAATTTAATTAACTTTATCCACACTTTTAAATCAAATTATATCGATCTAAACTACTTTTGAAAATATATCACTTGAAGAGCAGTACATACTGTAGCATTTACTAACTCATAATAGAGGGGGGATATACAGCAGTATTCTTTCCTTTACCTCCCTCTTTCATAGGATATTAAATATTTTTTTTCCACTATTGAAAGAGTTGTTAGATTCTATAATAATTGATGTGTCAAACTGTTCCATTATTAACTGGTTAAAGATTTTATTTTAATCTCTATTCAATTTTTTTATTTCCAGTATTTAAATATTAAAGTTTTTGACACTAATATTGTTAAAGGGATACTAAAACAAACATTTTTTGTTCATGATTCAGATAGAGCATGCAATTTTAAGCAACTTTCTAATTAACTCTGATTATCAAATTTTATTCGTTCTCTTGGTATCTTTATTTGAAAAAGATGCTCTATCTGAATAATGAAAGAAAAAATTGGGGTTTAGTATCCCTTTAAATTAATCAATTGAACAGCCTTAGATTTATCAGAACGTTGGTAGAGGAAGGAAAAATGCTTTACTTATATATTAAGATTTCTTTTACATATTAATTAACTCTATTTCACATTTGTTTGATTTTAGGACAGCTCTAGAGGCAGTGAACTATGTCTGCCTCTGGAAAATTACATTTATAACACGTTACAAGTGTTCTAGAATTCAAATCTGGGGTAAGATATACATTATTTATTTATCATCTTAGTATGATATTCTTTTCAAGCTATGGCTATCTTAACTTTTTGCACTCTACCAAAGCTACTGAAAATGTCCACTTCCTTGAATGATTTATACCAGCTGGAGGTGGAGCGGTTTTCATTTACATAGATCTGAAAAAAAAAAGGTTCTAGTTTTACCCCGTGCCAGCTAACTGGATTATTTCTAATCAATTTGGCGACATAAGTATCTGATCTGCAAATATCTATGTTTACTTCATGTTTTAAGATCTTAAATGACTTGCAATAACTCTGAGTCATCTAATACTTGTTCTAGATAAACCAAACCTTTTTGGAGTTTAAAGATTCTGGGAAATTAGGATTACCCTTAATTGTTAAATGTTTTGAGTACTGAAATATAATATGAACTGCTTATCACAGCTTCTGCCTTGCATCTATAATATTTCTAAAGATTCTTAACAACAACTGGAACGTTAGAGAAAGGAAAGTGTAGAAAAGATGTAGGGGGGAAGGTTTAACCAAACCAAGTTATATCTCTAGCAAAGAATGATAATTATTTCCATTAACCAATCAACAGCTATTTTCCCAATACATACCCAATTATAAAATGTAATCGCTGGGAGCCCAAATCCACCATAACTCTTGAGTTGAGTAAGTTTATACAATATGTTGCAATCTTTTTATTACCCCATAGAAAACTTTTTTTAAATGGTTAAAAAAATGTATAACTTTTTAGTGATGAATTCAGGCGGCAATCTTCATCCATCTCCTTATTTTTATCCCAGCGGCGATCTTCTTATCTTCATCCAGGTGGCAGTATTCATCCATCTTCTTATCTTCCATCCCTGATGTACTTTTCATGTGATCACCAGATGCACACTGAATTTTGAATGTGAGGTACCACATTTATATAGGGGTACCTTGTATTCCTATTTGGGTTATTTTCAATTTCAAATTAAAATTAGCCAATAGAAAAAGCTTTAATTCTATTGGCTGATATATACTCATAAGTGTGATTCTTTATTTTAATATTTTTTATTTGTGTTTCAATGTACTTTCATTCTAGCGTTAACTTTAGGTCTTCAGTCATTCTAACTTTTTTTAGTGTTGTTATGTGTTGTGCTCATGTGCAACATATAACTCACAGCTTGTAATATGAGCAATGTTTATCACGGCCGCACGATCCATCGAAAGTATAGGGCACGACTTGAAAGTAGGGTTGCACCAATACCATTTTTTTATGACTGAGTACAAGTACCGATACTTGTTTTCAAATACTCACCGATACCAATTACTGATACTTTTTTTTAATGTCATGTGACAGTTTACCAAGCACAATACAGACTAATTATTTAAGATTCCTTCTTTATAATTATAAAGCACTGTAATTCAAAAGACATTATGAAATAATAAAAAAAGTTCACTGAACATGTTTATAAATAATAAATATTACAATAAAATATTAAATTTAAAGGGGTGATACAATTGGGTTGTAGGGCTGTTATATAACATCAATCTGACATTTGTATGGAGGTTCGACTCTAAGTTGAACAGTCTTTCACTTTCCACACTACTGCATGGGGCAGAAAGATATTTTAGGACCATTTTAGCCAGAGCTGGAAATCTGTTTATTAACTGCCCAGTACTTCAGGGGTTTGTCTGAATGAGGTACAGTGATCGCTCCTACAATAATACAAATAACAGCAATTTTTATTGGCAGAACAGTAGTAAACAATTTTTAGTTTAGTCTCCACTCCAGTTTAAAATGAAATAGGAACAAGCAGTTTGAAAAAACGCCACAAGATAGCATATGGGTAGGAAGTGGAGGTATCGGTTTAAGTATCCGTGCATTTGCACGAGTACAAGTACTCATGCAAATACTTGGTATCGGTACTGATACCGATACTAGTATCGGTATCGGTGCATCCCTACTTGAAAGATTAAAAATACATAGAACAGTGTTATCACTGACTGGATTTTTACATGGATTTTTACAGACCCTCAGGGAAGCATAAGCTACATGGTCTATCATCCCTCAGGCAAGCAAAAGCAACATGGTCTATCATTCCTCAGGGAAGCAAAAGCTACATGGTCTATCATTCCTCAGGGAAGCAAAAGCTACATGGTCTATCATCCCTCAGGGAAGCAAAAGCTACATGGTCTATCATTCCTCAGGGAAGCAAAAGCTACATGGTCTATCATTCCTCAGGGAAGCAAAAGCTACATGGTCTATCATCCCTCAGGCAAGCAAAAGCAACATGGTCTATCATTCCTCAGGGAAGCAAAAGCTACATGGTCTATCATTCCTCAGGGAAGCAAAAGCTACATGGTCTATCATCCCTCAGGGAAGCAAAAGCTACATGGTCTATCATCCCTCAGGGAAGCAAAAGCTACATGGTCTATTAAGACATTATTGCAATAATTAATGAACAGTCTAAATTGATTTAATTTGTGCTTTGTATTTTAAAAGTGTAATTTGATCTATATTTTTACATGATTATCAAACAGTAAATTATGGTGTTTATTAACATATTAACTGAGCATGCACATGACCATTAACCCCTTAAACCATATGGATGTAGCTACTATGTCACAGGGCACTTGGCCTTGCGTACACTGTTGATGTAGTAGCTACATTCAAACTTCTGCCTAATGCTGCAGTCCTGGCTGACAGCTCTGTCAGCTTAGACCGCATCCAGAGGCAGAAACTATCTCCCTTCATATGATAATGGGGCGCTGATCGTGCTTCTGTTACCATATAAAGGAATATTGTCAGATTGTTACAGTGACAAGGGTGGGTGGCCCAGCGGCAAAGAGGGAGTGTAAATGACCCTATGCTACAGAAAAAAAATTTGATTGGAGACGGAGGGATGGAACCCTGCACTATGGAAAAGAGGTGCGGGGGCCTCTCAGTGCTAATCGGTTGGGAGGAGGGGGGTGCTACACTAAGAAAAAAAAAGAGGAAAATATTAGAAAAAAAGACTACAAACTAGGTACTGCCACACAGCTGCCAGTACCTAAGATGGTGGCATCTAATGAGGAGAGGAGGGTTAGATAGCTGTTTGTGGGGGGATCAGAGTTCCTTACACTCCAAAAAGTAAAAAAAAATAAAACAATAAAATACTATACAGACATTCTGCCAGTACCTAAGATGGTGGTGACCAGTGGGGGGTGAGGGAGGAAAGGGATCATGTAGGGATAAGGGAGGTATCAGGTGGGAGGGTAATTTTTTCACTGCGGCTAAAATTCACTGTACAAGCTACCTGATTAACCCCTTCACTGCTAGGAATTTCAGAAGTGTAGTGCGCAGCTGCATTTAGCGGCCTTGTAATTGCCAAAAACCATGGCAAAGCCATGCATGTCTGTTGTTTCTGAAGAAAGGGGATCCCAGAGAAGCTTTTACATCTGTTTATGTGATAATTTGCCTAGCAGTATATAAATAATTTCAGTGAGAAACCAAAAAATTGTGAAAAGGTAACGATTTTTTAGTATGATCGTATTTGGCGGCAAAACGGTGGCATGAAATATTCCAAAATAGGCCTAGGGCAATACCTTGGGTTTAGACAAAAAACTGGCAGATAGGTTGGGTGACCTTATCTGGGATAGACTACATTTATAGCACTCTGGGGATTACTCAATTAAATCAAATTGTGGTAACAGAGAGAGTCGTGCAAGGATGTGCAAAGAACAAAGACAAAACTGTCTGAATAAACTAATTTTCATTAAAAATTAACTTTTATTAAAGGCTAGTTAAAAATGGAAAACACACACTTAAAAACACTCTTAGGAGCCAAGATAATCTTACTTATAGAGCGTGTACTAGTTGGTATAGTGGATATATAGTATCTTGAATAAATTGAATATATGGTGTGGGGGCTAGTAGTAATACCTCGTATTCAATGTACACCAATAGTGAAAACTCGAGTAAGGTTAATCAGTGTGTTATTACTGATGATTATTGATTGGGTATACACTTTTATTCACTAGTCGTGATATTAGGGACTTTCTATAGAATCCCTTTGAGTTACTCTTTGAGTTTCAGTACACATATACATGTATGGCTATATTATAGCCTGTTCAGGAGCTCAAATGTTAACATTGTCATGGTTTAAGTTGTGAGCATTAGTAGAATAAAGGCTTCGTGCTAAATTTTGATAGTGTCTTCGATATTTAAATACACAAAGTCTGGCAAACATACACACTGTCATACAAGGTACCAGTGAAATTAGAGGTCACACTTCATAGTAATATTATCACCATTAATAATACAGTGTTTTAATGTTTGTATCGATGTTACTGTATCTTACATAAGAGATTTATACCAAGTGGGGAGATATTGTTAATCTAACATTCATAAGGTTCCATTAAGTTTATCCCTGCAGGTGGGTTGGGTTGTCTACTAAAAAAAATATATATAGTTTTGATAAGTAAATTTAAAAAAAAAAACAAGGCTCTATTTCTTTTTAAATGGAGTGATAGGTCCTTAAAGGGACAGTCTTCTTTCTGTATTACCCATTCCCCAGTTTTGCTTATCCTACACTGTTATCTAAGCCTCAGCAGACTGCCCCCTTATTTCAGTTTGTTTGACAGACTTGTATTTTAGCCAATCAGTTCTGACTCATAAATAACTACATGGGAGTGAGCACTATGTTTATCTATATAGTAAACACAATCCAGTGCTGTCTAGCTGTGAAAAACTGTTAAAATGCACTGAGATAAGAGGCAGCCTTCAAAGGGCTTAGAAATTAGCATATGAGCCTACCTAGGTTTAGCTTTCAACAAAGAATACCAAGAGAACAAAGCAAATTTGATCATAAAAGTAAATTGGAAGGTTGTTTAAAATTGCATTCCCTATCTGAAAGTTTAATAAATGCCACTTAAAACAGGACAAAAAAAATCTTTTGCTCTCTCTCCATGCAAGTTAGAGGGGGTCATTTTATGACAAAAATGCATTACAAAAGTGAAAGATAAATGTGTTACACTGAGGTTTTTGAATGGACAGTGGACTGGAATAGATCTTAATTAGAAAACCAAATTAGAAGGCATATAATGAGCAATTTCAAGCTAATAATACACTATGGTGCCAATTTATCAAGGGCCGAATGTCCCCTGATGCCCCTGCTTCCGTGCGAGCCTTGAGGCTCGCCGGAAACAGCAGTTAAGAAGCAGCGGTCTTAAGACTGCTGCTCCGTAACTGGTCCATCTGCTCTAAAACTGCGGACAGCGATCCGCCCGATCCTATACGATTGGTTTGATTCACTAGAACTGCTTGTGCAATATTAAATGCTGACAGCGTATGTCTGGCGGACATGACACGCTACAGCATGTCCGCCAGACTTTGATACAACTGCCGCAATGTATTCATTCCATATGTTTTTCTATCTTTTATGATATTCATAAACTACGACAATGTTAATGTTAGATAATTTTTTTGTATACTTTTATGGCATAGTATCAATACCTCAATGTGGCTGCTTTTCATTTCTACAGCAATTCTACACACATGTCCAACAAACTCCATCATAGCATTCAAATAATGAATTTACAAATTTCTTTCTAGCATCAGCTTACATGTTTTTTATAGCCATGTGTTTTTTTCCGCTATGGGCAAGTTGGTCATTATTCAATTACCAGCTTGTGATTGATTTTGCTTGACTATTTTTTTTATTCCAGTCTGCAAGGTTGTTCTTATGGGTAAGTAGCATCTTAAATTAAATTCTGTCGCTAGCAGTCTTCATTATTCATCATTGCTACTGTATTTATTGTTATTATTGAATCTGCTTATTAGTTTTAGCAACTGAGTGTAGCTACAACTTCATTCATCTTGTGCAGGTTTCAGCCACTGGTTATGTTCTGGAATTGTTCATTTGGTTTCAAGATTGATGTTTGTTTATTCTTTTGTAGGAAATAATTGACTTGGTTTAATTTGAATCATTTTGTTATTTATCAATAACAAATTGTTTTTGACCCATACAGTCAAATACTGATTGACAAAAGAATTTGAGAATCAATGAAGGCAGTGGCGTCACTAGGGTTGGTATCACCCGGGGCGGTAAATTATGGTGTCACCCCCCCTCCCCTTCAGAAAGCAGACACACACAAACACAAAAATATAGGCACACACACATACAAACACTCCGACACACTTAGAAACACACTCAGACACACACAAAGACACTCTGACACACACACAAAAACACTCAGGCACACACGCAAACACAAAACACTTAGGCACACACACAGAAACACTCAGACACACACACAAAAGCACTCAGACACACACACAAACACTCAGGCACACACACAGAAACACTCAGACACACACACAAAAGCACTCAGACACACACACACACACACAAAAACACTCGGGCACACACACAATCACAAAAACACTCAGGCACACACACAAACACTTAGACACACACACACAGACAAAAACACTCAGGCACACACACAGAAACACTCAGACACACACACACACACAAAAACACACAGACACACACATACACAAAAGCACTCAGACACACACACACACATACAAAATATGTAAACTGCACTGCATTAATTATAAAGCTCATGCCTAGAGCTGCTCCCTGGCTCAGCAGAGCATCAAATGAAAGATAAACAGAACACTCTAAAAATAAATCACTAAAGAACAGGTTTAGGCAAGCAAAGTATGAAAATTTTGCTCTCTGACTCTATTCCAAGTCTGTCAGTGCACAGCCCCGGGCCACGTGCCTACCGCTTCTTATGGCCAAGCACCTCTGCTCTCTGCCCACCCCCAGACCCCCGTCCGCCCTCCCCTCCTACCTCTTCAGTGTGCACTTAGTGTACCATAACTGTACTGGTCTGGTGGGCATCATACATGGCTTTACTTTAGAGACAGTGTTAGACAGTCATGCGGTCAGGTGCCAGACATCCCCCTCATGATTTTCCAGTTCCCCGTTTAGAGAGACAGCACAGCAGTGAGTGACTCCACTGCTCCACACGTTACTGAGCAGTGAGCACAGATAGGCAGGCAGGTTTAGGCTAGCAGCGCAACTTTGCAATCCCCACTGCATGCCCACAACATTCATAGTGAAATCTGGCAGGGGAGGAGCAAAGTACAAACAAGCAAAAGCAGCCGGGAAAACTATTTGTGGAAATTGCAGAGCTGGCTCAAGGGGCAAAAAAATGAAGTGTCTACAACTTCCCCAGTCTAATGTTCACAAATGCGGGCCCCTCTAATAAAAAATATCTATGCATCTCTACATTGTATTTCTAGTGACGCCACTGAATGAAGGTTAAAAAATGTGCATATCTCTCCTGAAACATTCTAGAAAGGTAACAGGTTTCTGGAAGATATGCATCAACACAAGAAAATGTTATATGAGAGATTCCAAGGGGTTGATTTATGAAGCAGCGGATGCTGCTTTCGACCCACTCCACTTCAGGACCACCTGAAGCAGAAGTTAAGAAGCAGCAGCCGTAAGACCGCTGCTCCTTAACTCGTCCGTCATCTCTGAGGTGGCGGACAGCAATCAGCCCGATCGGTTACAATTGGATTTATTGACACCCCTGCTAGTGGCAGGCAATGATAAATGCCGACAGCGTATGCTACAGCGGATAATGTCTGCCCACACATTAGTAAATCGTCCCCCATATCTTGTTTTACTGGACAAGATCAAACCTGAAACTTGGTGTGACCTAACACTTTAAAGGCTAAAATATCCCATTTACAAGCATAGAGTAAAGCAAATAGATGATCTGACTGCGGGGCATAGAGTTTGGTTCTGTGAGAGACAAAGGGGTCGAATTATCAAGGGTCAGATGGCCTCCGATCCCCCTGTTTCTGCGCAAGCCTTCAGGCTCGCCGGAAACAGCAGTTAAGAAGCAGCGGTCTTAAGACCGCTGCTCCTTAACTGGTCCGCCGACTCTGAGGCTGCGGACATCAATTCGCCCGATCGTGTATGATCGGGTTGATTGACACCCCCTGCAAGCGGACGATTGGCCGCGAATCCGCAGGGGACGGCATTGCACAAGCAGTTCACCAGAACTGCTCGTGCAATGCTAAATGCCGATAGCATATGCTATTGGCATTCAGCAATGTCTGGCAGACATGATCCGCTAACAGCCAGACATTAATAAATCTGCCCCTATGAATCTTAAAAGGAAATCCGATAGAGCACGTCATTTTAAGCAATTTATTATTTATTTATTCTAATTTATTTCTATTTTCAAACTTTATTTGTTCTCTTTTGTTGAAAAGCAGGGATATAAGCTCAGGTGCGTGCACTTGTCTGGAGCACTATATGGTAGCAGTTTTGCACTAGATGGCAGTACTATGTTCTGTCATGTAGTGCTCCAGACACACAGCTAGGTATCTCTTCAACAAAGAATATCATGGGGAAAAAAATATAATTTTAGGCTCTGTCTTAATCACAAAAGCAAATGTTCAGGTTTTATATCCCTTTAAGTGTGTTAGGCTCAGAAATGAAGCTATGGTATTTGACATTTATCTTTAAATGTCTTTAACTGATTTGACAACCAATAAATGCTTAGTCAACATTGTTATCTAAGTCACAAATAAACAAAAGAACAAGGAAGGTACTTAAAAAAGCTTGATCATCATCATCACATTTTTATTTTTACTATATACATTTGCATGTGTAATTTAATAAACATTTTTTTATAGAACTTACAAGTTTATTTATTAATAATAATTATGTACTTTAAAGACTCTCTACAGAATATAGACAAAATATTCCTATTACAATAATGAGGGAAATAATTTGAGATTTTAATCTGGGTGAAAGACACAAGTAAGTATATGTGTCTGCCCTCTGCTGACTCTTTTTACTATCTGCAACTGTAACCTGGTCAACAGCACCACAAAAAAATACTTTATGAAACGAATGCATGGCTAATATTTGATATACAGATTTATAAACACGCATTATAATTGTATTGGTAATCATAGCACATATCATAAGTCTATGGAGTTTTTATTTAACTGTTATATGTCTAAGAAGTTTGTTTGGTAATGTTAAAAACCAACAGAAAATCCTCTTGAGTTAACCATTTTAATTTTTTATTATTATTATTTATAAGACTCCTCTTATTTGCCTTTCATGCAGAGTGGGATCTCACATTGTACTGTAGTAAAAAAAAAGGGCCAGATTACGAGTGCACGCAAATGTGTGCTGGTATTTGAAGTGCAATGCGAACATGTCCTCACGGTGATAATGCACGGAAGCTTTGCGCTCACAAGAGTGCCCTTCCATAGGCTCCAATGGGAGCCTCGTTCTCATGTGGATAGTCAGGGCAGAGAAGGGGGTAAGTCGAGCAGTGATCGGCAGCAAAGTTTATATATATGTATATGAATATATACATATATATTTGTGTTTATATGTGTATATACACATATTAATATATAAATATATATGTATATAAGCATATAAATATATATTTATTTTCAGTGAACAAACAGTCCCCATAGACTGCTATGTAAAGGCACATTTTCAATGCTGATTTGTTTTTTAACACCCCACATCCCTTCACTTTAACCGCTTATAACTGCTTTGTGCAGTTATATTTAAAAAAAAAAAAAAAAGATACTACTATTTTTTTATTTTATAAAGCAACACTACGCTTTATTTTGGGGGCATTTGGGGGACAATTTTTAAATTAACCAGAGGTCTGACCTCTGGTTAATTTTCGGAGCGCAATTTGCTACCGCAAGCTCGCAGTAGCATTAACCAGCCACTCGTAATGGCTGGTTATTTAACGTATACCCATAAAAGGGGGGAATTTGCCCTTTTGCGGGCACACATTAAATTAGCACTCCACTTGTAATTTAGCCCAAAATAAGTTAAAAGCAAAAGATGCTGAAGATAAAAGACCAAAGAAAATTTGATAAAAATCTTACGATTTAATTGATGCAGCATATCCCTAAATATAACTGAATGTGACATATTTTAGTAAAACAAAGAGATTATATTTCAACAATTCTAAAGAAAATAACTAATGATAATAATAAAATAACACTGATTGGCCTAGATTTGAATTTTGCTGTAAATCACAACTGATAGTAATTGTTCCTATTAGAAAGGTTAAAAATAACAAGAGTAGTAAGGACTATGGCACTAGCATCTAGGAAGTCACATCCCCCCCCCCTTGAAATTCACCCCATATCTGCCAGAAAAGCCTCCCTTGCAATATCCCTAATGAAATCCACTGATTATCACAATAACAATACCTCCATTTTAATTAACCCTTATCTTCCAGAATACCCCATCTACAAAAACCTTAACAAGTTCCGTGCTTGATTTTAAATCTTGCGCTTGTTGTTGGTAGATAATGATTTCTGAACACCTGCATTATTGTCAATGTGTTTCTCTAGTGATCACCAGGGCTGTTTCTAGAGAATCTGGCTCCCAGGGCAAAATTCCAAAATGCGCCCCCCTCACAGATTCTAAAGTCCCCCTCCTAGACCTTGCATGTCACTCTGTCATTTAGAGGTCAGCTCCAAAGCAGCAGTGCACTACTGGGACCTAGCTGAACACATCTGGTTAGCAAATGACAAGAGACAAATGTGTGTTGCGGCCAACCACCAGTTAACTCCTAGTAGTGCATTGCTGCTACTAAGGATATGTACATATGCTTTTCAACAATGGATACCAAGAGAACAAGAATAGTTGAAAATGTCTTAAATTTTTTGGTGTATCCTGAATTATGAAAGTTTAATTTTGACTTTCCTATCCCTTTAAATATGTCCTTTATCTACTATGTTTTTTCCAAATATTATCTAAAAATTTCTTTATATCTTTTACTAATTGCCATTATATTTATACTTTTCTCATAGCTATGCATATTTATTTGTTTAATGCATATCAATCCCTTTAAATTCTTATCCAAAATGTATCTACAAAAAGTCCAATAGACTTTAAAGTTGAACTTTGCAAAAAAGTAATCAGGTAAGATTTTCTAAAGGATTGCAATATGTCACTGGGTGTATTTGTAACATATTTAGGGGTCTATTACAATTATTTAGAAAAGTTATAACAATTTTTTTTTACAAAAGTCACTATTAAAGTCTATGAGATTTTTGCACATAAATAATTTGATAAAGAACTGTAATAGCTGTTTATTTTTCAAATATACTATACACACAGGCAGTAATAGACAGAGACATGCACACATAGGCAGTAATAGACAGAGATATGCACTCACAGACAGTGATATGCACTCACAGTCAGAGACATGTATGCATGTATGGGGTACTTGTAAAGCACGGCTAATCACCCGTAAGGGTCTCAAGGCGCTGCACATTTTATCGACTTTGGAAAGATGAAAGGCTGGGTGGACCTTGCCGGGGATCGAGCCTGCAACCCTCGGGTTGCTACAGAGCTCAGCCACAGTGCATTAGCATGCTGAGCTATCTGTCCAGCCTGCACTCACAGGCAGTAATAGACATTCATGCACACACAGGCAGTAATAGACAGAGACATGCACACACACAGGCAGTATTAGACAGAGACATGCATAGACACAGGCAGTGATAGACAGAGACATACACACACAGGCAGTGATAGATAGGCATACACACACTCAGGCAGTAATAGCAGACACACACACACAGGCAGGGATAGATAGGTACACACACACACTCAGTAATAGACAGAGACATGCACACACAGGCAGTAACAGACAGAGACAGGGCCGTTTCTAGGGACGGGCAGACTGGGCAGTGGCCCGGGGCACATTAGGGAGCAGTGGGGAGCACTTTTAAAAAAATATATATTTTTTTTAAATGTGTTTAAGTGGCAGTACTTGCTTGATAAACTACTGGTATACCAAATGTTAAAATTCACAGATCACAAGCATATGGATACAAAATAAATAATAATAATAATAATAAAATATATATATATATATATATATATTTGAAAGGAAGCTGTTATGTTAATTGGCTGCATTGGATGTCAATCATGCTAATGGAGCAACAAGATCATAGTGGGGGGGTGTTAAGACCAGATAACTACTTAGAGCTAAAACTGAAAGTAAAAAGGAGAGGAATCACTCTGAGGAAAGCAGTCATCTATCTCACTGATCTGTGTCACTAAAGAGGTGATGTTTTATGCATGTGACAAATTATACATGGTCTTTACATAATGATATGTACATATTTTTTGTTTTACTGAGCTAATTTAAAAAGGTGCTTTATAAAAATTGGTTTTCCACATACTAAGGAACAGGTTTTCTGTTAAAGGGACAGTATACACTCATTTTCATATAACTGCATGTAATAGACACTACTATAAAGAATAGGATGCACAGATACTGATATACAAATCTAGTACAAAACTGTTTAAAAACTTACTTAGAAGCTCTCAGTTTAGCTCTGTTGAAAAGGTAGCTGTTAAGCCCACTGCATGTGGGAAATAAGACACTCCCCCCTCCCCCTTCTTTTGCATATGAAAAGACCCTTTACATAAACAGGAGCAAGCTGGAGTAGGTATCTGACGGTATTCTCATAACACTTTGGGGCTTGGTTATGAGTCTGAAAATCAGAGCAATGTTATTTAAAAATAAGCAAAACTGTCAATTAAAAAAAAACAAAAAACCTTTATGGGCTATATATATATATATAGATAATATAACAAACATTTATGCAAAGAAAAAATGAGTGTATAATGTCCCTTTAATAGTGATGAGTGTGTGTATGTGCCATTTACTCCATAATGACAATGGCAAGTTTTCACAAACTCACATGTGAGTGCTTGTGTCTGCTATTACTGGGACACAAGCTTGTGTGTGCCTATCTATCAGTGCCTGTGTGTGTGTCTGTTATTACTGCCTGAGTGTGTGTATGCCTATCTATCCTTGTGTGTGTTTATGCCTATCTATCCCTGCCTGTGTGTGCATGTCTCTGACTATTACTGCCTGTGTGTGCATGTCTCTGTCTGTTACTGCATGTCTCTGTCTGTTACTGCCTGTGTGTGCATGTCTCTGTGTATTACTGTGTGTGTGTGCCTATCTATCCGTGCTTGTATGTATGTATTGGGTACTTGTAAAGCATGGCTAATCACCCGTAAGGGTCTCAAGGTGCTGCTCATTTTATCGACTTTAGAAGGATGAAAGGCTGAGTGGACCTTGCCAGGGATAGAACCTGCAACCCTCAGGTTGCTACAGAGCTCAGCCACAGTGCATTAGCATGCTGAGCTATCTGTCCGGCCTGCACTCACAGGCAGTAATAGACATTCATGCACACACAGGCAGTAATAGACAGAGACATGCGCACACACACAGGCAGTAATAGACAGAGACATGCACACACACAGGCAGTGATAGACAGAGACATGAACACACACAGGCAGTAATAGACAGATACATGCACACACAGGCAGGGATAGATAGGCATACACACACACACACAGGAAGTAATAGACAGAGAGATGCACACACAGGCAATAATAGACAGAGACAGGCACACACAGGCAGGGATAGATAGGCATACACACACACACAGACAGGGATAGATAGGCATACACACACTCAGGCAGTAATAGCAGACACACACACAGGCAGGGATAGATAGGCACACAAACTCAGGCAGTAATAGCAGACACAAGCACTCACATGTGAGTTTGTGAAAACTTGTCATTGTCATTATGGAGTAAATGACACATACACACACCCATCACTATTAAAAGGGACATTATACACTCATTTTTTCTTTGCATAAATGTTTTGTAGGCGATCTATTTATATAGCCCATAATGTTTTTTGTTTTTTTAAATCTATAGTTTTGCTTATTTTTAAATAACATTGCTCTGATTTTCAGACTCCTTATGTAAAGACCATGTATAATTTGTCATATGCATAAAACATCACCTCTTTAGTGACACAGATCAGTGATATAGGAGACTTCTTTCCTCTGGGTGATTCCTCTCATTTTTACTTTCAGTTTTAGCTCTAAGTAGTTATCCGGTCTTAACACCCCCCCACTGTGATCTTGTTGCTCCATTAGTATGATTGACATCCAATGCAGCCAATTAACATAACAGCTTCCTTTCAAATATATATATATATATATATATATATATATATATATATATATATATATATATATATATATATATATATATATATATATATATATATTATTTTTAATGTATATGAATTTTTTTTTTAATGTATATGAAAAAATTTTAGGCCTAGATTTAGAGTTCGGCGGTAGCCGTCAAAACCAGCGTTAGAGGCTCCTAACGCGGGTTTTTTACGCACTCCGGTATTTAGAGTTTATTTACCGCGACTCAAAATACACCTAACGCTCAACTTTCTACCGCCACCTCAGACCCAGTAGTAAACATATACCGCACAAAAAAACATCCACGAATCACAAAACAAATATTACACAAAGTACACTTACACTCATACAAACACAACACTATCTTTATTTTTCGTATTTTTTTTTTTTTCTTTAAAATACAAAGGATTAAAGTTGCGAGATCTCGGGTGTTTGAAAAAAATCCACACAAATCCATTTTCCCATTGACTTACATGGACATACGGGAAAAGACCCTCATATACCTACATCTAACGAATAACATTATCACAAACATACACTCATCGATGCATACAAACAATATACACCACATTACATACACAAAATATTTATTTATTACAAAAAGAACACGATTTAGTTACTTTTTCACACAAGCTCATGACGTCACTCACTTTACGAGGAAAACCAGTCTTAGAAAAAAAAATATAGAAATCTTTGGAGCCTCCATTGACTTCTATTGGGAAGACGTGCTCGTGCACGCGAAACCCTCATTTCCCTAACGCACGCAAATAGCGTAGACTGAAAAACTCCAAATACCAGCGCTAGAAAATACATGCTTTTATGCGTTAGACCCAGCTATGATAAATAGATCAAGAAATGACTATTTCCCTATGGTGGATTTATGTTTTTTAATATTAAATATTCACCACACCATAAATATTTTTAACACTTTTAGATTACATCAACTACAAATCCCCATCACTAGTAACACATTATTATTTCAATAAAATTACATTTACAATTAAAATAAAATTCAATACACATTTCTGGATTCACAAACACTACACAATGGGAAACATCTCTCATTTACCTTTATTATTGCATTTCTGTTATTCAACTCATATGCTTGCAGCAACTGCATATCTACATAGGCTTAACACATGATCACTCATGGATGCACATACATTACTTTTAACATTCAATCATACATGTGCATTCAAATGATGGGGGAAAAACACATTACATTCTCTCGAGGAATCACAAAACACAACATATGGATTTTACTGTACTTTTAACATCATGATTCCATCACCAGAAACCATTAGGAATTACGTACAACAAGAACATCATTACACCAGATTACAGATGTCACTTTATGGGAAGGAACAACAATGCCAGACCGCTATATAGAAGTCAGCATATGTGGGACACAATCACAATATATACGTACATGTACATAACACGCATCACCCATCACGCAACCACAAAGCACACATTTAGATTTTATTCAGCACACAATAACAATGTAGCACAATACAACAACACAATGAGGATTTCACAACTACATAGGCAGGTTAATAATATCATGACGTCATTAGAAGATTCAACCATACACATCACAGATTCACCACTGTACCGCCCCTTTAGGAACTTTAACACTCAATACTACAATACAACATATACGTAAAACACACTTTTGAACAGCATTATTATGGAGATTTCAATGGGACAATTCAGAAATATTGTCAGATCGCACATCAATTATATATATAATACTACAGATGACAGCCGGAAGTTATTCAGTATTCGTGCAATTTTTATGGGACGCATACAATATCGTCAGATCGAAAATCACTTATATATATAATACTACAGATGACAGCCGGAAGTTATTCAGTATTAGTGCGATTTGAAAGGGACGCGTACAATATTCACATCTCGGCAATCACTTATATATACAATACTACAGATGACAGCCGGAAGTTATTCAGTATTAGTGCGATTTGAAAGGGACGCGTACAATATTCACATCTCGGCAATCACTTATATATACAATACTACAGATGACAGCCGGAAGTTATTCAGTATTAGTGCGATTTGAAAGGGACGCGTACAATATTCACATCTCGGCAATCACTTATATATACAATACTACAGATGACAGCCGGAAGTTATTCAGTATTAGTGCGATTTGAAAGGGACGCATACAATATTGACAGCTCGGCAATCACTTATATATACAATACTACAGATGGCAGACGGGAATTTCGGAATTATTATTGCGATTTGAAAGGGACGCGTACAATATTGACAGCTCGGCAATCACTTATATATACAATACTACAGATGGCAGACGGGAAGTTCGGAATTATTATTGCGATTTTAAAGGGACGCATACAATATTGACAGCTCGGCAATCACTTATATATATAATACTACAGATGACAGACGGGAAGTTCGGAATTATTATTGCGATTTTAAAGGGACGCGTACAATATTGACAGCTCGGCAATCACTTATATATACAATACTACAGATGGCAGACGGGAAGTTCGGAATTATTATTGCGATTTTAAAGGGACGCGTACAATATTGACAGCTCGGCAATCACTTATATATATAATACTACAGATGACAGACGGGAAGTTCTGAATTATTATTGCGATTTTAAAGGGACGCATACAATATTGACAGCTCGGCAATAACTTATATATACAATCCTACAGATGGCAGATGTTCCTTTATCATTTACAAACAATATTGCAGCAACATTGATCGATCACATTCGATGCACATTATACACAACTATGCACTTTCATTCATGTTAGCCTGGACGTGTGCTTGTTACTATAAGATCGCGTTTAAGAAATATTGATTACACATATGATCAAACATTACAAACATGCACTGTATGTGTGATATTTGACACTTTCACATTGAGAATCATTGTTTGAAACTAACATTTCAGCAAACAACAAATAAACGCCCACTGTGAAAGCATTCGCGCCGCTCACATACAAACAGGTGAATACAATCAGCAATCATTACAAACTCACTACCATTGGACTAATTGTACTATAAATCCCCCAAACAACATGGCCAATGCATCACTTGTGATCCACATCAGATCAAGTGCTTACCTTGTTACGCTGTTTTGAAAGATGGATGACGATGACATGGTAGACGCTGCTGGTGGTGCTATTGGCGAACTAGCTGTTGGTCGAATCAGGCAGCCTCGGCGGCTCAGACCGAGACGAAGGGGTCGTCTGGTTCGAGGTCCTCGTGTCTACAGGGTGAGACCCACCTTGGAAAACATGAGTGACTTTGAGGTTTTTGATAAGTATCGGCTCGATCGCGAACAGCTCATTGGCCTTTACGAGCTTCTTAAACCTCATTTGGAGCCACGTATACAAATAAGGACTGCTGTTCCCCCCATGAGTAAGATGCTAAGCTGTCTATACGTCCTGGCCTCCGGGAGTTTTCAATCCGGAGAACTGTACATGCATGGCCTGGCTCAAGGTACATTCTCTGGGGTGTTTGATAACTTTCTGAACGCCATGGTACGTATCAGTAAGCAATACATAGGATTCCCACAGAATGATGGTGATTGGAGGCGCCTGAAGCGGGAATTCTTTGATATTGCTCAATTGCCCAATGTCTTGGGAGCCATTGATTGTACCCACATTGCGCTGCGTGCTCCAATTGATGACTTGCCCTTCAGAAATCGCAAACATTTTCATAGCCTCAACGTGCAGTATGTTTGTGACGCACGGATGAGGATTATGCATGTGTATGCGAATTTTGGAGGTGCTTGTCATGATGCCCGCATCCTCTCTCTGTCGTCCCTGTGGAGACAGTTTGAGGAAAGACAAATGCCCCCTGGTTATCTCGTTGGTGAGTATTTGTGCACAACATGGTTAATTATTTTGACAATTGCCCCTGTATTTTTTAACTGTTAGCGTCATGTTCAGCTATAGGATTAAATTTAACCATTTGTTATTTACCGACGCTAATGTCTATTTTTATTGAAATGCAGATATGTAGCATGTCTTACCTTAAGTGTTCAGATAGAGAATGCAATGTAAACATGTAGTTAGCATTTTACACAAGGTTTGTTTTAGGAGAAATACGCATATGTAGCATGTCTTAGATGAAATGGCAAGATATTATCTCATGCAATTTAACCCTGTCATTGTCTTTTTCTGCTAATGTCTATTTTTATTGAAATGCAGATATGTAGCATGTCTTACCTTAAGTGTTCATATAGAGAATGCAATGTAAACATGTAGTTAGCATTTTACACAAGGTTTGGTTTAGGAGAAATACGCATATGTAGCATGTCTTAGATGAAATGGCAAGATATTATCTCATGCAATTTAACCCTGTCATTGTATTTTTCTGCTAATGTCTATTTTTATTGAAAAGCAGATATGTAGCATGTCTTACCTTAAGTGTTCATATAGAGAATGCAATGTAAACATGTAGTTAGCATTTTACACAAGGTTTGGTTTAGGAGAAATACGCATATGTAGCATGTCTTAGATGAAATGGCAAGATATTATCTCATGCAATTTAACCCTGTCATTGTCTTTTTCTGCTAATGTCTATTTTTATTGAAATGCAGATATGTAGCATGTCTTACCTTAAGTGTTCATATAGAGAATGCAATGTAAACATGTAGTTAGCATTTTACACAAGGTTTGGTTTAGGAGAAATACGCATATGTAGCATGTCTTAGATGAAATGGCAAGATATTATCTCATGCAATTTAACCCTGTCATTGTATTTTTCTGCTAATGTCTATTTTTATTGAAATGCAGATATGTAGCATGTCTTACCTTAAGTGTTCATATAGAGAATGCAATGTAAACATGTAGTTAGCATTTTACACAAGGTTTGGTTTAGGAGAAATACGCATATGTAGCATGTCTTAGATGAAATGGCAAGATATTATCTCATTCAATTTAACCCTGTCATTGTCTATTTCTGCTAATGTCTAGTTTTATTGAAATGCAGATATGTAGCATGTCTTACCTTAAGTGTTCATATAGAGAATGCAATGTAAACATGTAGTTAGCATTTTACACAAGGTTTGGTTTAGGAGAAATACGCATATGTAGCATGTCTTCGATGAAATGGCTAGATACAGATTTATATATAATTTTTTTTTATTTTTTTTATGTTTCTGACAACTTTTAATATGGATTATGGTTTTTAAAAAATATATTTATACAACAATATACTAGTTTAAGTATTCTGTTTGAATTATGTTCTGTTCTAAATTTATAGGTGATTCTGGGTACATGAGCCGGCCTTGGCTCATTACCCCCTTGCGTAGCCCAACTGATGTGTCTGAGGAGCGCTACAATAGGGCTCATAAGAGAACCAGGGCGGTGGTTGAAAGGATGTTCGGGCTCCTGAAGATGAGATTCAGGTGCCTGGACCGTTCTGGAGGAGCACTCCAGTACAACCCAAAGAAGGTGGCTAAGATCGTTGTAGCCTGTAGCGTCCTGCATAATATTGCACAGCGGGCTGGGATGCTGCAGGCCGTCCCGGTGGACACAGACCTCCTCAGAGATGAGGAGGATGATCCTGTTCTAGAGGGGGAATTCCAGGACGAGGGACTTGATGTCAGAGCAGACGTCATCAACCGCCACTTTAGACGGTAAATAATAGAAGTTACACTGGAGTATTTTCAATAGATGTGAACTCTAGGGAAATGACAAGTAGAGAATTGTGCAAACATGTTAGTATTGATAAAATGTTATAATAATATTTATTTCTCATAATATAGGTGATGCTCTGGGCATTGGGTCCTATAGCGAGTCTTTGCCACCTGGTTTTTATAGAGGACATCAGATGGTAAGTAGAAATGTATGGACTGTTGCTGGCATGATTTGTACACAAATACATAATATGGCATAAATTTTTAAAAATATAACTTTGTTTACACATTACTTATGTACATAATCAGAAAGGGATACTCTAGAATGACTATGGTTCAATGTCAAGGTTTGTTCTGCTCAATATGACTCATCTTCACACTTGATAGAAAATAACACAGGTTCATACACAGGCTTAGTAAGCTAGTGATAGATATTTATTATGAAATGGGGGGTGGGAGAGGGGTACAGAACTGATTCACACACTTGTATGAAATCTTTATATATAATTTCTTACATTAGGGAGATGACTTAATATAAAGACTGAAAGGGAACAATTTGAAGCCTGACAGTGAAGATTTCCAAGACTGACAGTGGGGAAAAAGCCAAGATTGAAATTGAAGTATACCAATGGGATCATGTCTGGCATATTTAAATTCTGCTGACCTTGAAAACCATACAAAGACATGTTCACATGGTAAGTGCAAACTATTTGATAGAATAAGGCTGTGGAGACATCCTATTGGAGACACTTAGATGATTTTCTATTTTGTAGATGGTATTTCCCAGTCCTCTATTTAATGAACTGATGAATAAGACACCTATTGAAGATCAACTGTTTACCCCTGAATTGACATTCAAAGACCATGCATTGTCCAGGTTGGTGTACCAATGCATGCTAGTGAAGACTGTAGAATATTAGTAGCTTACATACATTAGTCATATTTAGTTCTTAATTAGATATTTAGGGATCACAATCAGACACTTAGATGATTTTACTTTTTTAGATGGTATTTCCCAGTCCTCTATTTAATGAACTGATGAATAAGACACCTATTGAAGATCAACTGTTTACCCCTGAATTGACTTTCAAAGACCATGCATTGTCCAGGTTGGTGTACCAATGCATGCTAGTGAAGACTGTAGAATATTAGTAGCTTACATACATTAGTCATATTTAGTTCTTAATTAGATATTTAGGGATCACAATCAGACACTTAGATGATTTTACTTTTTTAGATGGTATTTCCCAGTCCTCTATTTAATGAACTGATGAATAAGACACCTATTGAAGATCAACTGTTTACCCCTGAATTGACTTTCAAAGACCATGCATTGTCCAGGTTGGTGTACCAATGCATGCTAGTGAAGACTGTAGAATATTAGTAGCTTACATACATTAGTCATATTTAGTTCTTAATTAGATATTTAGGGATCACAATCAGACACTTAGATGATTTTACTTTTTTAGATGGTATTTCCCAGTCCTCTATTTAATGAACTGATGAATAAGACACCTATTGAAGATCAACTGTTTACCCCTGAATTGACTTTCAAAGACCATGCATTGTCCAGGTTGGTGTACCAATGCATGCTAGTGAAGACTGTAGAATATTAGTAGCTTACATACATTAGTCATATTTAGTTCTTAATTAGATATTTAGGGATCACAATCAGACACTTAGATGATTTTACTTTTTTAGATGGTATTTCCCAGTCCTCTATTTAATGAACTGATGAATAAGACACCTATTGAAGATCAACTGTTTACCCCTGAATTGACATTCAAAGACCATGCATTGTCCAGGTTGGTGTACCAATGCATGCTAGTGAAGACTGTAGAATATTAGTAGCTTACATACATTAGTCATATTTAGTTCTTAATTAGATATTTAGGGATCACAATCAGAAAAAGGAATACATATTATAGTTGATATAGAGGTATTTGAATGGACATGAAATATTACATTTATGTTCAGCATACATATATTGTTTACATGTGATATACATTATTATGTATAAATTTAATTTTTGAAATTTAAATATTATTTTTAATCAACAATATAATGGTGTATGTATTTCATTAATTTAAAATGAATGTAATGATTATCTTTAAAAAATGTTGATCAAAGTTAGAGCATAGACACCATATGATTTTAAATGTATTTTATGAATATTTTACAACGTGTGTATTAACTTTGTTCCATTTTTATTATTTGTCATTTCAGATTGGCATCTGATGACTTCATGGAATATTTAATTATTTTCTATTAAATATATATTTTTTTTTTAGCAGATTCTAATATATATCAATATAATCTGTAAATAAATAAAACTTGGACTCCCATGACTGGTAGTTGGCTATTTGACAAGCACATGCATAAGAGAAAATAATGCATTAATAGTAGAAAATAAAATTCTTCAGAGAATATTAAAAGATATATTTTAACATTAATTGGGGAGTCATATTCTTCAATGCTTTTATATTGAAAAAGTATATATTAAAAATATTTAGGATATGTATTAATATTATGATTGTTTTAACATTTAATAAGGTGAAGTGGTTCAATTACATGAAAGTGACAGTGTTGTTGAATGTAAAAAGAATTGTATAAGATCATGTATCTTCCTTAGGTATCTCAAAACATTATTAGAAAATATTTTACAATTATTACATTTATAAATGGTAGGTCATTTAACTTTATAATTTTTAATAATTAGTTATTGGATGCCAGGTTAATCTATGTAATTTTCTAGTGGAGTCATTTAACTATACTTAGTAATATTATGTATTTATTACAATCTTACCTCTTGGGTTAGACATCAAATATCTATATAGAATGTAATTTCCCCTTTAGTTTATTTTGTCAATGTTAAATAAAAATACAATATGTTTGGGTCCTTAAAGGGGTCATTCAAAATGTATATTTTGTATACATTGTTACAAATATCATACAAGAATTTAAACATATTTAGAATGTACTATAGAATTACATTCAGTCTTTAAATATACTTGTTAAAATAAAAATAAATGCACATATCTTAGTGAATGATATAAGGCATCTATATGCAAACAACAATCAGCATCAAAATAGCCTATGTAGAGATGTATTTAATCCACGAATATATATAATTACAATATAATGATTGAATAACAAAACATATTAAGTTGGTCAAATATAAGATTATGATACAAAATGCATACATAACATATAGCTTAATGTCCCTCTACGCTGAAGGCTAAAAAATACCTCATTTAATAAATATATTTCAGTCAGTGTGTAAAACAATCTAGAAGTTAATCTAAATTTGCTTTACTCATATGTTAGACTCATTTAGCAAAAGGAAGGTGCCTAGGTTTATGATATATTAAGCATTATTGTGAAATGTTTATTTAAAGGGACATGAACTCAAAATATACTTAAAGGTAGCCATTTAAAAAAACAATGATTTATACATTCTGAATGAGTATTCTATTTTAATCAACTTTAAAACTTGTCTCATATTATGAATGCTCATTGTGATGTTGCTATCATTACTTTAGAAATAAGGCAGTAAATAGCTAATTTATTTGCTTCAGTACTCTGGACAGAACTTGATTGTTTGGAATAATTGATGCAACAATCGTCAAGGACAACCCAGGTTTTTATTAAACAATTGTCCGTAATATAAAATATCATTATTGATTTTCAAAGAAACATAACAAGATAACTTAACATTTGATAATCGTATTAAATAATAAAGTTGATTAACATTTCATGCTCAATCACCAATGGTAAATTTGTTTGGACAGTGTCCCTTTAAGAGCTTGAAATAGTGTATTTACTTCTCTTCCTATCTTGACATACTTTGCTTGAAAAGCATATCGAGATAGGCTCAGTAGATGAAGATTGGTGGATGCACAGAGATGCCTTATGTGATTGGCTCAACCATGTGCATTTAAATTTCTTATGTTGAGGATATATAAATACTAAGAGAAAATGATTTACATTTTAAAGTCTAAACAATCTTCTATCTCTACAGATCATTTGATACAATTGTTTGTAATGTCTCTTTAAAACTAAAGACGCCATTGCACAATAACATATATGAGCACTTCAGAGAAATACAAGCTCGAGGTTTATTTGCGAATAACAAAGCTGTAGTTTAACATTTATAAACAGATTATCAAAGTTACTGACATTCTTCCCGGAATTTTAACATTAATAAATATTGCGTGGGAAACGCATCTTCAAACACCAGATTAGCATATTTAAACATTAGTGTAATGTCACGCAATAGCACACAATCAATGTGCATTATAAATACATTTAATAGAGCAATGTCAATACTTCACAATCAATTTATTTAAAGAACAATAAAGACATACAATATTAAATGTGTATTTGTATTAAAGAAACAGACCGTTATTAAACCGAGAAATGTCTACAACATTAATAATGTGACAGGATGAGATTTTAAAGAGTATTTAATCATTAATATTTCACGGATCACGGATATTAAATCTGCGTCACACATATCCGCATGACAGGCCCATGAGTTACAAATAAGTCTACATGAAAAATGAAGTTACAGCACCACCAAGCGGTATGTGTAAGGAAGTTACTAAGATATGAAACATTAAGGAACGGCCAATCAGAGTTCATCACACAAACACAACTTGAGTCAGGATGGTCTCACAGACATTATAACAATATTTCAAAATTTTATCCAATCAGATGTACAGATAAATTGTCCCATGGTGCATCTCATGTTTACTTCACCATATAAAAGTCCATTACACGTTGCCATCTTTGTCAGTTCTCTAATGCCTGCAGGCAGTTTATATTATTATAATATATTTATTGTACAACCCAGCAGGCATGTCAGTTCCCAGGTTCACCAAGGAGGAGAGCGCTGCACTGGTCCACGCCGTCAAGGACTTTTATCCCCAGCTGTTTGGGAACAAGAGGAGCTCGACAGATGCGCCTGTTAAGAAGGCCCTCTGGGAGTCTATCACCAATGCGGTTAGATTGGTGTGTGACGTCCAGAGGACCCAGGATCAGATCATGAGGAGATTCGGAGATATGAGGTTGCGTTTATCGAAAAAAGTCAACCTCATAAGGGACTGGGTACAAGCCCGTAAAAGAGGGGGCCAAAGAAAGGCCCCGCGGAAACTGTACCTACTCCCTTATGAGGTGACTTTATGCGAGCTCCTCAATCTCCGGGTCCCCAAAAGATTTAGATCCTCGCCATCCTCGGCCTCCTCTTCTTCCCTCCCAGCTGCGGGATCTGAAAGTCCTGACGCGGGGGACAGGGCAGATGCTTCTCCGTCCGGTGGCCTGGGAGGACCCGATAGAGAATCTGAACCAGGTAATTATCCAACTTCATATAATATTTATAATGTTAAAAATCCAAAATGTGTATTTAGTCAGATACTAAACCTATACAGATCTCACAACATACACTACATATGATGTTTAGATATCTGATTTTACATTAGTGATACATGAAATTGGAATGATGTTTATTGCGCTCTACAGAATATGCGTCACAGAGCGGAAATCTAATTTCGCATCCACGTTAACATGGGTTTGCGGAAAGTGGCATTGCTTTATACATGTTGGTCAAATGACGGATGCGTAATTCCGCTTGGAATCATTGCGCAATGATCGCGAAAATGGCATTTCTCATCCACGTTAACATGGGTTTGCGGAAAGTGGCATTGCTTTATACATGTTGTTAAAAATTAAATGGAAAATCTTAGATTAGTGAAGAATACAGTATTCTTATTTTAAATATTATATCTAATAAAAAACGAATAATACTAATAAATTATAACATATGGCCATCAATTGATGATTATGTAATAACAAGCATATATTCTTAAAGATACAGTAAACAACACAACTGATTGAAAATAAGAGTCCAGGATATATTTATCATTCATTTAATTGCGGAAACTATTAACTCATGGGACTACCAAAGGATTAATATTTTTCTATTGATTTGTTATTAATGTAAATATTTTAAACATGGCATGATTAGTATTAATGATATGCAATCCTCATTTAATATATTACAGATATGGATGTGGCTGCTGGATCCTCAAGCCAGGGCTTGTCACAGTATGGTATGTCTCATTTTAATTGACATTTGTCTTAGAAACATGGAATGAACATTACATACTAAATACACATTGTTCTATATTTATATGTAATGTCTATTTAATAGATGAAAATTATATAATTATTCGGATATACTTAAATAACATATTTGATTTTAATTGCATGCTCAATACCATTCATTACATCAACATATGGAGTAGATAATTCATTAACAAACAACAACATTGTGGAATCTATTTAATTTTAGATTAAAGGGATACTGAACTACAATTATTAATATTGTCTTTCACATACAGTATGCAATATTAATAAACATAAAATATAATACTATCATCATATGTGACATATTCTATTGCTAAATGTATTTTAAAATAAATAAAGTACGTTTATGTGCATCTAAATATTTGTTGACCAACCTGGGTTTATATTGATGATTGGTGGATACCTTCAACAAACAATATTTATTGAATCCAATATTCCTTATCTGCCTTTAAGATTAATATCGAACAACATTCGAATTATAATAGGAGTCAATGTTAAATCATTTTTTACAGTTTGAACATAGAAATCAATTATTTAAATTAATCATGTCAGTGTCCCTTTAAGACAAAATAGATTCATTCATCATTACATTATTTTTATTAAAAACTATTGATATATAAATCTAATTATCTGTTGGAGTTACTTTATATATATCTGCATACTCTAACAGCACCATGATTACATATTTGTAATAATAAAGTTTGTTATGTATTGTGATAAATATGTGTTGTGTCCTAAACAAGATTACTGTACATTGAAAAAATGGCTCGATGTGACACATGTTTGTTTAGATTTGTCAACAGATGCTCCTCAATATGTGGTTTGTGTGTATTCTTGTAACTTCTTAAGGACATATGACGGAATTATTCCGTCATAAAACAATTGAGCTAAGTGAAAGCTGTGTCCTTAAAGGGTTAAGAACATTGATCATTGGGTATATTTAGATATGCAATAGCAGCATCTGAGATGAATTTGATGTCTAATGTAGTCTGACATTAAACATATGTTGAATACAGATATGTTTACAGAATCCCCTTGATTCAATCAAGCATTTTCTGGTGTAATGACTGCTCTATTCTTCACATTTTAAAGTTGATTAATGTTAAAATTCTAGACAGATGTGATTTAGTGATATCCAAAATGTGTTTAATAATATATATCTATATCATTCATAGAGAGAGTTGGTGTGGGGAGCCCACAGGAATCCAGCAGTGACATAGAGCCGCCTTTGCGGTCTCCTGGTAAGTCCATTGACTCATTTATATGTAATTGAAGGTGTATTGCTAATCAATATTATGATCATGATTCCGATGAAGCATAACATTATAAAAAATCATAGAATTTATCTTCTGATTATATATTTATTTTTTATATTGAGCGATTAATAATTTCTACTTTATTATTCTACACATTTGTTATTCATAAGATGTCTAACATATGTTTTTTTAAATTTTTTTTTTTTTAACAACAGTCATCAAGTGATACACACATGAGAAATCTTAAATGTTCTATGTACTATGCTTTTATGAATTTAACATTAAGACAAACAATACATTAATATTCTGATTTATTGACAATAACAAATCTATTGTCATTTGTATGCTCCATCAAAATGATGTAAATCATAACTTTGTGTGTGTATATCTTTAATGCAACATTGATGTGCGTATTTGAGCAACAGTAACATATGTTATAATATCTGATCTTAAGGTGTACACAACATGTTATGTTTTACAGAGATTGATGTCACATGTGGGATGGAGGAGGAAGAGGCTGCCTTGGAGTCTGATGGTATGTGAAATATATCTATCATGTTTCCAACATGTTTCTTTTTTTGAAATCATTTTATTGAAGACATTCAAAGTCTACAGCTTTTTCCCTTTAAAAAGGAATATTATTTGTCTGTTCAAATACACTACTGCCCCCTTTCTATATCAGGCAGCATGAAAATCTGCTTGTATATATTTTTTTAAGAATATATAATTCATGCCATCATTATGTCACATGCATATTCCATGCCAAAACACAATAATAAGTTTCACATTGTACAGACAGTCATTGAGATTCATCTGAGTGCCTATATAGATACCATATCCTCATTTCAGAATAGTTTACAGATTCAAACACACTTCGAGGTATATTGAAAACATAATCAATTTTAAATGCGTTGATTTGATGTCAGGATGTATGAGATGTTAATATATTTCTTTTACATTTTCAGATGGATCCACCACTTCTGGTCATCTGGATTCCGCCCCTGCCCAGTCACAGACCCCTCCCCGTGCACACACCCCTGACCATGGCCACACCTCTGCACACACCCAGAGCCCTTCCCATCACCAAACCCATGACCATGCCCCGACCACTGCCAGCCCTTCCCATATTTCATATCCTGTCCCTCCCAAAAAACGCCCATACACCCCCCTTCGCCGCTCTCCCCGTATTCTGGCCCGTACAGCTGCCCAGACCCAAACTCCCCACTCCCCAGCTGTACGGCCTACCCTGGAGCAGCAGCTCACCACTCCCCAAGCCATTCCCATCCCTCCCCGAGCCAATCCCATCCCTCCCCCCTGTTTAAACCTTCATTGTCCTGGGTGTCAGATTGTCCTTCCCAGGCACAGCTGTAAGTATCATTCTAAATACACTTTATAAGATACTTAAAGGTACAGTGAAGTTAAATTGGTTAAATTGTGATTCAAATCCAGCATGCAATGTTAAGCCAATGTATAATAGAATACTCTTATGAATTATTCGTCATTCTCTTGATATATTTATTGAAAACAACTTATTCTTATAATTAGTTTAAACAATAAAATAAATGTGGCCATCATTTCTTTATTGTTGGATGAATGTATCCATCAACCAGCATGCACAAACAAGGTTCATCAACAAATATTGGCTTCCATAAAAACCAACATTCTTGCATTCAAAATATAGCTTGACAATTAAAACATATAATGAATATGTGTAATTTCTAAAGATTTGTCATGTCATGCTCTATCTGAATCAGTCCATTAAATATTTAGGTTCAGTGTCCCTTTAATTGGATATCACTACATATACCAAACACCACTACTTGGATCCAAAATTTTATGTCCAAATGTGGATACATTATCTCTTGTCTAACCCAGTGGGAATGTAATTTCTTCTGGTTGCTATGTTTACACAGCTTGTCCTCAATGCCAAAATGTTTAAGGATATGTGTGCCTACCACAGTCTAAATTGAATTTTTAAATTGCTAATGTAAGTACAATGTAAATCCTTTAACAAGATTTGATACACTCAAGCTGTATAAGTGGATCATCTAAAACCAATTAAAGGGTTCAACATGTTTGAGTAACATGAGCCTTTAATGATTTCTGTCTGTCTGAATAACCTAATTCATGTGTAAAGAATATATGAAAAATAATTGATGTAAATAATTATTTGTCTTTATGATGACAATGTATGTATTAAAATCTTTTATTCTGTTGTGTAATTATCCTTAATATTAATTTTTATTTTATTTTAGGCTGTGACTCAGCATGGCTCATGCTAGAAGGGATAGCAAGAGTAGAGCAGGCCGTGTTGAGGAACGCAGCTGTCCTGAGAGGGATGAACGACACCATGCAGGCCCAGCTCCGGGTTCAGGACTTGACTCTGCGTGAAATTATGCAATTACGTTCAAGGCCTGAATCTGGAGCTGGACATGCACAGGACAATGAAGAGGATGACCAGTAAGTGGAGGATCTGGATATGCTCCATGGTGGCAGATAATAATCCTCTGTCCACATGTTGAATTTGTATTTATATTGTTGCCATTTGGCCTTTTTATCAGTTTTTTGTTGTGCCTGTTGCACTCTTTTACCTTGTCATGTGTCTCCAATGAGGCTATGCTGGCCCTTGGCAACTCTCTTCATGGACTGTGATGCACTGTGTTACCTTGCCATGTGTCTCCAATGGGGCTATGCTGGCCCTTGGCAACTCTCTTCATGGACTGTGATGCACTGTGTTACCTTGTCATGTGTCTCCAATGGGGCTATGCTGGCCCTTGGCAACTCTCTTCATGGACTGTGATGCACTGTGTTACCTTGTCATGTGTCTCCAATGAGGCTATGCTGGCCCTTGGCAACTCTCTTCATGGACTGTGATGCACTGTGTTACCTTGCCATGTGTCTCCAATGGGGCTATGCTGGCCCTTGGCAACTCTCTTCATGGACTGTGATGCACTGTGTTACCTTGCCATGTGTCTCCAATGGGGCTATGCTGGCCCTTGGCAACTCTCTTCATGGACTGTGATGCACTGTGTTACCTTGTCATGTGTCTCCAATGAGGCTATGCTGGCCCTTGGCAACTCTCTTCATGGACTGTGATGCACTGTGTTACCTTGCCATGTGTCTCCAATGGGGCTATGCTGGCCCTTGGCAACTCTCTTCATGGACTGTGATGCACTGTGTTACCTTGTCATGTGTCTCCAATGGGGCTATGCTGGCCCTTGGCAACTCTCTTCATGGACTGTGATGCACTGTGTTACCTTGTCATGTGTCTCCAATGAGGCTATGCTGGCCCTTGGCAACTCTCTTCATGGACTGTGATGCACTGTGTTACCTTGCCATGTGTCTCCAATGGGGCTATGCTGGCCCTTGGCAACTCTCTTCATGGACTGTGATGCACTGTGTTACCTTGCCATGTGTCTCCAATGGGGCTATGCTGGCCCTTGGCAACTCTCTTCATGGACTGTGATGCACTGTGTTACCTTGTCATGTGTCTCCAATGAGGCTATGCTGGCCCTTGGCAACTCTCTTCATGGACTGTGATGCACTGTGTTACCTTGCCATGTGTCTCCAATGGGGCTATGCTGGCCCTTGGCAACTCTCTTCATGGACTGTGATGCACTGTGTTACCTTGTCATGTGTCTCCAATGGGGCTATGCTGGCCCTTGGCAACTCTCTTCATGGACTGTGATGCACTGTGTTACCTTGTCATATGGCTCATATATTCCTTATTTTTACAAGATTATTTATAAACGTTGTGTATGTTTTCTTACATACTAATAAAATAAATTTTATTTCACAAATCTTTGTCCTCATTCTTCCTGTTATTTTTTGCAAGCTCTAGTTTATGTTGTTTATCCTTAAAGGGACCTAACAAATCTATTTGTTATAATGAAATCATATATGTAAGACAATAGTAAATGACTTTAAGATTAACATCTCCAATGTAATCTTATTATTTGTGTTTATATTATTTTCTCTTAGCTCTATCATTGCCTGATTATGATTAGCAGAGTAATTTCTTTATATATGTATATATATTTTTGTATTTGTGTATATATGTATATTTAAATGTTCATATCCATGTGTGTATTTATAAACTCTGCATGAATTGATGCACCTTTACCAAATGATCTGAGTATTGATACAATGATATAATCCCTGTAAAGTGTTCATTTTATTTAAATAGTATTGACTATGTGTATGCTCTTTTTAAAAACAAAATAATGTCCCTTTAAGTGATGTTGATCACTATTGTAAATGAATGTATTTCCATTTGTAAAGCGTTTTTGTCCTTTTTACAAGAACAAGGACATATAGTTTTATTAATAAACAATCTTATTGTAATGTTGACAGCACCTGTATTTCATTTTCAAATCTATATTATTGTCAAAGTGTAACCAAATCAATCTCTGTGTGTAATACAAATAATGTAGATGATGAATATTAGTTAACTAATATGTTAACAAAATACATCTCCTCCCATATATGGCTATAGGTAGGCTGACCATAATTAAACTTGAATAAATGACACGTTTAATCAATACATGTATAACTATTGTTATTCAACAACAATCCAAAGATATCTTAAAACATCAATGGCATATGTATTTCTCATGTGTATCTTTTAAATGTTAAAGATATACACCATAGCTATAGTTCAAGGGACAGTCAAGTCCGAAAAGATGATTCATAATTTGGTGACATTCCTAGATAGCAATCTACACACATACTAGTTCCTAAAATATAAATACGTTTCTTAATGATATGCCAAGATGTCACTGAGTCCTTGTATTGTCTGCGGTTTTTCAGCGATCTCGGATGCGCCATGTTGCTTAAGACGTCACCTGCCAGGCTGTCCAATGATTCCTTGTATTGACTGACGTTCTTACGTGATCAGGAATATGCCTTTTATTGGATTGCGTTTTGACGCGATCAAGGATGCGCCTTTTTTTTTTGGGCGTTCTTACGTGATCAATAATGTGCCTTTCATTGGATGGCGTTCTTACGTGATCAAGGAAGCGCCATGTTAAGACGGCACATGTAAAGTTAAAAAAACGTGTGATTGGATTGCGTAGTCCCGCAATATTTGTGCACGTTAAAAACGTTTGTGACTGCATGCAATTTTAAAAAGCTTGCGAATATGTATTATTTGCATCATGTTACATTGTTGACCCGTAGCTGATAAAGACCAACACATTCTCTTTTGCTGGATGTCTGGTTGAATCAACGAACAAAAGCAAAATGTTTTCATGCATAGGATATTTCTAGGCAAGTGCAAATCTCTACAGTCCATGTTTAATATGTTTGTCAACAATGTTCCTTTTTCTTAAAAATTAATGTTGTGTTTAATGTTGAACATATCTAATTAATAAATATGCGCTATTGTGTTTGAATAAAGTAATCAATATGCATTTATCATATGCTAAATATATGATGCCGACTTCTTCTAAATGTAATTTCGTTGTATATTTTATGAAAGGTTCATTAGACACTCACATTATAAATAAAAATATTTGATTTTGTCTCTAGTTAGATAGTCCATTGTTTAACCAATAGGTTTATTTTGTCTTGTGTTGTAAGAAAATGTAAGTAATTTTCTTACTCCTCGCAAAGCCAATGAGTTTCATGTGAGTACCATCTCCAGCTTTGTCCAGTTTGTGTAAAGGTTCTTTTCATATGTTAATGATGGGGTATTGTGTTTTACGGTTGTAATGGTGGTTCATCTATATTTAAAATATAGCTAACCCTATTTTATTTGCAAGTGTTTGAAGCTTTTTAATATTGCTATCAGTATATGTTAATCTTGTTGTTTGTAGTAGTGTCTATTACATACAGTTATGTAAAAAATATAGGATACTGTCCCTTGAATGCAAATGTTGTTTTTTTGTATCATGTATGAGATCCACATAGTTTAATCTTCAAATATATTTTTGTTAGCATATTTCACCCCCCCACTCCTAAAAGGACTTTAAACCATATTCATTGTTAAAATAAAAATAGTTACAATAAAATATTAACACAATAATGTCTCTTAAAGAAAATAGACTTTATTTAACACGTCAATATAAATGTGATTTTCAAATATTTTTTTTGACAAAGTACATGTAGATATAGCAACAAGCTTAAAATGTGTTAGCATATGTAATGTTGTTAAAGGGACAGTTTCGAAAAAAAATTTTTTTTACATTATTCGAAAAGTCAATTCTGTAATAACAAGGATATCAAATGTTTCTCAACAATTGAACATTTGCTATCTAAATTTGCTATCTAAACCTATGAGGTTGGTGTGCTCATTTCTTAAATCTTGAAGAGTGCTTGTAATCATTATACAATTTGAGCACTAGAGGGCATTTGGATAGCATTTGTATATGTAAAATCTTGTGCTCATACAGCATATTATTGACCATGTATTGATCATTGATATCTAAAATGTTGTTATGTCAGAACAACAAATAAGTGGTCATTTTTCATAGTCATAGATACAAGGGTAAGCACATAAGTCACACATGTATTTCTCCATGTTTTGTTGTTTCAAACTTTATAATGCGTAATACAGTGTTTTCTTTGTAATCAATAATTTTCTGACTGTCCCTTTAAGCTGTGTTATTGGCATTCAAACAGTAATATGCCATCATGGATAATTGTTATGGTAATTTAGTTAGCGATTCGGGAAACAGTTTGGACATCACATCACAGAAACCAATCAATATCATGAACAAGGATAGGTATGTGATGATGTGGTTTTCACACACTTATAACCCACACTCTGCAAAGAATCTTCCTCCATGGACCCGGTCCCATAGAAGTCGATTATATACAGAGTGTGGTCCACAAGTGTATGAAAACCACATCATCACATACCTATCCATTACCCAAAAAAAAAAATTTAAGATGGAAAAAAATACTTACTTCCTCTTCCTTCCCCTCTTCCCACGGGGCTGAGGCTCTGGGAGAGGCAACTGCCGACTCCGAAGAGTCCTCCTTGGAGCTGTTGTGGGAGGAGTGGAAGGAAGAGTACTGGGACGACCAAGGTGAGGAGTAGATGGCTGAGGAGGAGGAGGAGAAGATGGCTGAGGAGGAGGAGGAGAAGATGGCTGAGGAGGAGGAGGAGTAGATGGCTGAGGAGGAGGATGAGATGGGCCGGCAGGAGGAGATGGCCCAGCAGCAAGAGGCCCAGCAACAAGAGGCCCAGCAACAGGAGGTAGACCAGCATGCGCCTCCCGGAAAAATGTGAACATTTCCTGATGAAGATTGAACATTCTTGTTTGTCCTTCTTGTATTGTATTCAGTATACTGATTATTTCGTTTTGGCCTTGAATTATTTGATTCTGCCCATCAAGTATTCTGCGTCGTCCTTCTATGTTTTCTATCCGGGAGGTACGCATCTGGTCTATGTACTCCAGTAGAACCCGCACCTCCGCTATTTCTTCTTGTTGTGCCTGTTGAACCCGTGCACGGCGGGGTGCCCGTGCACGGCGGAGTGCGGGTCTTTGAGGGACCTCGGGTTCCACGGCTTCAGCGGCATCCTCCTGTGCTTCCGGGGCCTCTTGATCATCTCCCGTGCGCTGTTCGTCACGGGGGGCCTCTTCCCTCCGAAGTGGGAATTCCTCACCACCACTCTCATCCCGGGGAGATGCAGGAGGCTGTGCTGCCTCGTCCCCAGACTCTGTATATTAAAAAAAAAATAAAAAAAGAAATGTATATATTAGCATATTTGCAAATAAAGGTTTAAATGACTTAGCTTACGATACAATTACAAATGCAGAATCATTAATCCACTTTGAAATCTAACAAACAATCAATTCTATTTCCGCTTTTTCTAAACAGTGTTTGTGATATCTGGTCAATGTGAATGTTTTTGCGTTTGTTTTCAGTCTGTTTAAATGCACACCTAACCTATAGCCTAGATACTGATGTAACCGCTAAGTAATAGAATGCGTGTAAACAGCGTAATAGCATTAATCGGATCCTTAACACATGAAACCCAATGTTTTATCTTTCATGATTTATAAGCATACATTTAGTATCAACTTTCGAATGTACTTTTGTTATCTAATTAGCTTCATTCTCTGGATATTCTTTGCTGAAAAGCATATCTAAATATGTTTATAAGATTCTGATTGTTAGCTGAATATAGCTGCCTCCTGTGATTGTTTCACCGTGTGCATGGCTATTTCTTCATTAAAATATATCTCAAGAATGAATCAAATTATGTAATATAAGTACATTTGAATGTTTTGTCAAATTGTATTCGCTACCTCAATCATGAAAGTAAATGTTTGCGTATAGTGTCCATTGAAATACATTCGTATGTGAAATTATTGTTCAATGAGCTTACCGTCAGATGAGAGTGGCAGGTTCCCGGTATCGATTCCTCCGATACCGACTACTTCCACCTCGGAGATGCTGGGCCGCAACATTTCCTCCCATCTGCAGTACTCCATTTCAAGGGCAGGGCCGCCACCGGTCCCTGCGGCATGTCGGGCCTCCAGGCTTAACTTTTTTTTAAGTTCAAGTTTACAGTCCCGGTACCGATGTTTGATGGAATCCATATCCCGGTTCCGGCAACCCACTGCATTGACTGCATTCCGAATCTCGTTCCAGAGCCTCCTCCTGTCAGTCGGGGTAGTCTTCTGGTGCTGCAGCATCCTATACCTGGCCATATAGGCCTCTACGAGGGCCTCCTTCTCCTCCATCGTAAACCTCGCCTCCCTAGTCGCCTTGGCCTTCCCCTGTGACGATGCCCTCTGTTTCCCGGACTGTGAAGCCCTACTCTGACCGCCACTGGGCCCAGCCACTTGGTCATCTTGAACCAAGTGGCTGGGTCCACCCACCGCTTCCACCCCCGCTTCCTGCCCCCCTTCCTGCCCCCCTTCCTGCCCTGTTCCTCTCCCCCTCCCTCTACCTGTCCCCTGCCTGGCCTCCATCTCCTCCCTAAACTAAACCCCAAATAATAAAAAAAAAGTGAGTGTGATGAAATGAAAGGGGGTCAAAATAAAGAACTAAAAAGACAAAAAAGGTGCTTAAAGTGTGAGGGATGTAAAAAAAAACAAAGAGGGTAAGGAGTATTTAAATAAACGAAAAGAATAAGACTAAAAGGAGGATATGTAAACTAAATGTAACTAGGGGATGGGTATGGGATGGGTATGGGGTATGGGATAAGAGTAAATGGGATGAAAGGGAATGGGACTACAAGGAATGGGGTATGGAGTGTAGTATGAGGGGGTAGGGGGTATGGAGTGTATGTAGTGTTATTGATAAGTGTATGTATGTATTGAATGTGTTTGCGTGTAAATGTGTTAAGTGTACAGATAAATCACTCGCTCGCTAACTAACACTACTTCTAATTCTCAATAACAAACACTCCCACTAACGCTCACTAACTACCACTAACTGACGCTCACACTAACAACTATCACTAATAACTCCCACTAACTCACTCACGCTCCCACTAACAGACTCTCTCCCACTCCCGCTAACTCCCACTAACTCACTCACTCTCTCACGCTAACACTACCAACTGACTATCTCACGCTAACACTACCAACTGACTATCTCACGCTAACACTACCAACTGACTCTCTCACGCTAACACTACCAACTGACTCTCTCACACTAACACTAACTCACTCTCAAAAAATCGCAAAATCTCTATTCTTAAATCTCCAAAGACCCACCAGCAACACAGTCAAAGAAGCCCTGCTTGTGTGGTGCTTATATACCCTGTGTAAATGTTTAATGATGTCCCAATTTCCATTGTAATTAGTGTTCAGGTGTGCTTTATTAGCAATTAATATTATTGCAATGTGTATTAGGTGTGTTAATTTGCGCATGCTCATTTTGAGTTGGTATTTGTGGAATGTGTAGAATGCGATGATGTCATAGTGGTCGTTTTCTCTAACATTGTCCAATAGTATTCTTTTTAAATGTGAATTTGCGATGGTGTGTTCTTCGTGAAGTGTTGTATATGTATGTTTTTCATAATATATAATGATATTGAATGCGATTTTTTTTTTAGTGTATGTATATATTTTTTAATCCTTGTTGTTATTGTGCGATTTTCCGCATCTTAAAGTATATGCGTATTCCCCGTATAAATAGTATTAAAACTTCCCCCGCTTGTGAATGTGTAATGCTTGTGTGCTTTGTTGATTGATTGATGTTGTGACATTTGCGGCGTGTTATTGTTGTGCATGATGTGGTATGCGTCATATGACCGAGCTGTGCGTATTCTCGCGAGATCGAGTGTTAGGTAAAAAAAGCTATTTTTTGCCTTTCCCATTGATCTCTATGGGAGACTGTCTAACGCGGGCAGGATTACGCGTGTGACATACACGCGTTAGGAGCATCGTTAGATGGTCTTATATTAACTCTAAATACCGGAGTCAAACAATGACGTGCGTTAGACATAAAACACGCGTGGCGTTAACAGCCCATCTACCGCCGAACTCTAAATCTAGCCGTTAATGTGCTCCCCACTGCTCGCTAATGCGCCCCGGGCCACTGCCCGGTTTACCCACCTCTAAGAACGGCCCTGATGATCACAATCCCAAATGCTGTTCTGTTAATAACTTTGAAATTTAAAAAGGAGCATAATTGGTAAAGTGGACAATGTGTTTGTTGGGTTATTGGTTTGGCTAATTTTATTAATGTAAAAGTGTTTATTTTACAGTAACATTGACAATTGACAGCGCTGCAGAATCTGTTGGCGCTTTACAAATAAAGAATAATAATAATAATTGTTGCCTGGGGTTTATCAAGTCTCTCAAGCTGCAGAATTCAATCAGTGAAAAAATGGCCATGTAGTTCTTTTGTTAATTATCAAAAATTTGGATTGTAATCAGAAAAACAGGACTGGCACATGTAAAGCTTAGGGCCATATTTCAGTAGAACAGTAATGTAAATAGGGCTTCTGATAAACAAAAATGTCTGACTGTGATCACATGTACAAAGAAAACGGCTTATTGTCATTGATAACATGCTGTTAATTATCAAATGATAGATTGCGATGTGCGCTGGTATTACAAGTAAAGCGCAATTGCATGGAAGCTTTGCGCTTGCGAGAGCGCGCTTCCATCAGTTCCAATGTAAGCCTCGTTCTGATGCTGATAGACACTGCACAGAACCTAGGGCAGCGTTGGGCAGTATATTTAAATTTATATGTATATGAAAATATATATTTTATAAATATATGTATATAAGCATATACATATATATTTACAGTTTAAAACACAGTCCCCATAGACCACTATGTAAAGGCACTTTTCAACTATGTTTTTTTTCTAACACCCCACATCCCCTCACTTTAACCCTTATAACTGCTTCGTACCGTTATTTTAAAAAAATTAAAGACGCTCATATTTTTTATTTTCATAAAGGAACTGTCCACTCTATTTGGGGGGCAATTGGGGCAATTTTTTTAAATTAACCAGAGGTTAATTTTGCTTAGCGCAAAGTGCTACTGCAAGCTCGCGGTAGCATTAAATGGGCATTATACACCAATTTTCATTTAACTGCATGTGATAGACACTACTATAAAGAATAATATGCACAGATACTGATATAAAAATCCAGTATAAAACCTTTCAAAAACTTACTTAGAAGCTCCCAATTTAACACTGTTATTGAGATAAGCTTGAGACACACACTGAAAAGGATAGCAGAACCTCCCCTGCATATTAAAAGACCCATTATATAAACAGAAGCAGTCTGAAGTCTGTATACATCAGTACACATCTAAAACTTTGGGGCTTGGTTAGGAGTCTGAAAATCAGCACAATGTTATTTAAAAATAAGCAAAACTATACATTGTTACAAAAACACACCCAGATGGGCTATATAAATGCATCATCTACAAAACATTTATGCAAAGAAAAATGTAGTGTATAATGTTCCTTTAACCAGCCACTTGAAATGGCTGGTTATTTAACGTGCGCCCGGAAACAGGTAAATTTGACCCTTTACGGGCGCACGTTTAATTAGCACTCCAATTTTAATCTAGCTCATAGTATGTAATGAGAAAAATATATTACCAGCTGGCCCTTCAACAAAAACTAAAGGCAAGTATGGACTTGGCTACCAATATAAATAAGATTTAAAAAGGAACCTATATGCGAAAATATAATTTGAATATCTGTAAGCTGCTTGTGTATTAAGAGCACAACTTAAGTGCAGAAACCAATATAAAACTAAGCACAAAACTGACATCAATCTTCAATATTATAAGCACCTTGTGTGATTATTATTGCTTTATGCTATATACTGAAACAATTCAGTGTGGCGTACTTTAAAAATAAATAATTATTTCTTATAACTAAACTAGAAAACTATTGGCTATTGACCCATACCTAATCAGCAGAAAATAATAATATATGTGTATACAATACTACAATATTGCCAATTTAGACATAGATAAGTACTTAAAATGCTATTGCATCAAATAATAGATATGCACCCTCTACCTGTAGCATAATCTATTATAAATCATACACATAGGTAAGCAGTACAAAACATATAAATGGATCTACTAAAGTTTATTAGCATTTTAACCTTAGAGTACACTTACATGTGAAGAAAAAAGCTACCACTATGGGGGGCGGAGCCAGCAGTCAGAGAAAATGGACATGTTTTAGCAGAGCTAAAATATTTAATTAATATAATTTACCCGTCACTTCCCTATCTGAAAGCACCCTATTCCCCACCTCAGTAGGATTCCTTGATGCAACTCATCTGCAGAGATCAGCAATTGCCAATTACGGGGTCAAGAAGACCGGTTCCGGACAAAGGAAGGCCGTGCCATCTGACCAGCCTAGCACCGAGGCCATGAGCCGTAGCCTAGCTCTGAGACTATTACTCTCCCAATATACGAGAAGTAACCACCATTGAGACATAGCAGTCCTGCACGATAACTGGCAGATTAAACATCTGAGCAGCTGACTGTCCCGATAAGTGCTATGATGCTGCGGCCTCTACATGCTACCCACCAGCAAGCGCCTGTGGATACCTACTGTACAGCACACAAGCCTACTGTTGGTCCCGTATACAGAGAAACCGAATTTAAAGGCAGACACACGAAAGCCACCTCTGCACCAAGATTGCACATAACGCGCCATAATAATGAACCAGGAAGATCTCAACCGGGAATTGCTGGGCCTACTGCTGAACTTCGAGAGACAAATGGAGGAGCAATTCAGGGACCTCTCGGCCCTCCTACAGTCAAAGCGAGCTAACCCACAACCACCATCACCTGAGCCTTGCCTGAGGACTTGAGCTTGTCTGAGACCGACCCGTCTTCACCCACCATGTTCGGAGTAGCACAAGCGACCCACATGATAATAGCGGAGGCTGTTGGAATGATGCACGCATCCTTGTGGTGGCCGGGTTCAAAAAACCTTGAATGCAGCTCTCTTACTAAATATAAAAAATGTATACAACAAAATGAAATTTCTGAAAAGAATAATAATAATAATTTATGCTAATAAATTAAAAGAAAAATTTACCCAAAAATGTTCTCCCCTTTAAATTTTTCCCAATTATACATTTTACCTGATGGCGTGTATTTAATTGTTTTCAAGTAGCTCCTTCACCCCTAATTTTGGCATTTGAAATAACTGATTCAGCCTGTGGTATACCCACTTATAGTAAAATTTTGTATACTGGAGTCTCATCTATTGAATAGCCTAAGTAAACACAGCCAGAAGAAGAAATTACACTCTCCGTGGGGTACAGGATAGTTTAGTAATAAAATGACAATTTTTCTAAGCACTGAGCGCCAGTTTTCCAGACAAATATCAGATAAGGACAATGAGATATGCTATTACCTGAAACTAAACCCATTGTAATAGCCTGTGGATAAAAAGCGTAAAACCAGATACTTCAAATATACAAATAAACCTGAAAATGCAATTTCTCCTAGATTTTATACTATACAGCTGGTGTAACAAATCATTGAAAACACATCAACATTAGTGATGTCCCGAATAGTTCACCGGCGAATAGTTCCCGGCGAACATAGCTTGTTCGCAACGGCGGGCGAACATATGCGATGTTCGATCCGCCCCCTATTTGTCATCATTGAGTAAACTTTGACCCTGTATCTCACAGTCTGCTGACACATTCCAGCCAATCAGAAGCAGACCCTCCCTCCCAGAGCCTCCCAGCTCCTGGACAGCAGCCATTTTAGATTCATTCGGAAGCTGCTTTCTTAGTGAGAGGAGGGACAGTGTAGCTGCTGCTGATTTAATAGGGAAATTGATAGCTAGGCTAGTGTATACAGTGTCCACTACAGTCCTGAAGGACTCATCTGATCTCTGCTGTAAGGACAGCACCCCAAAAAGCCCTTTTTAGGGCTGCTTTTTTTTCCCTGTGTAATCTAATTGCAGTTGCCTGCCTGCCAGGGTGTGTGTCAGGCTCACAGCGTATACTGTGCCCAATTGCCCAGTGCCACCACTCATATCTGGTGTAACAGTAGTGTAAATTTAAAAAAAAAAAACTTTTTTGACTGTGAAACATCAGTCTGCTAGTGTAATCTAATTGCAGTTGCCTGCCTGCCTGCCAGCGTGTGTGCCAGGCCCACTTGCCCAGTGCCACCACTCATATCTGTTGTAACAGTAGTGTAAATTTAAAAAAAAAAAACTTTTTTGACTGTGAAACATTAGTCTGCTAGTGTAATCTAATTGCAGTTGCCTGCCTGCCAGCGTGTGTGCCAGGCTCACAGCATATACGGTGCCCACTTGCCCAGTGCCACCACTCATATCTAGTGTAACAGTAGTGTAAATTTAAAAAAAACAACTTTTTTTACTGTGAAACATCAGTCTGCTTGTGTAATCTAATTGCAGTTGCCTGCCTGCCAGCGTGTGTGCCAGGCCCACTTGCCCTGTGCCACCACTTATATCTGTTGTAACAGTAGTGTAAATTTAAAAAAAAAACTTTTTTGACTGTGAAACATCAGTCTGCTAGTGTAATCTAATTGCAGTTGCCTGCCTGCCAGCGTTTGTGCCAGGCTCACTTGCCCAGTGCCACCACTCATATCTGTTGTAACAGTAGTGTAAATTTAAAAAAAAAAACTTTTTTGACTGTGAAACATCAGTCTGCTAGTGTAATCTAATTGCAGTTGCCTGCCTGCCTGCCAGCGTGTGTGCCAGGCCCACTTGCCCAGTGCCACCACTCATATCTGTTGTAACAGTAGTGTAAATTTAAAAAAAAAAAACTTTTTTGACTGTGAAACATTAGTCTGCTAGTGTAATCTAATTGCAGTTGCCTGCCTGCCAGCGTGTGTGCCAGGCTCACAGCATATACGGTGCCCACTTGCCCAGTGCCACCACTCATATCTAGTGTAACAGTAGTGTAAATTTAAAAAAAAAAAACTTTTTTTACTGTGAAACATCAGTCTGCTTGTGTAATCTAATTGCAGTTGCCTGCCTGCCAGCGTGTGTGCCAGGCCCACTTGTCCTGTGCCACCACTTATATCTGTTGTAACAGTAGTGTAAATTTAAAAAAAAAACTTTTTTGACTGTGAAACATCAGTCTGCTAGTGTAATCTAATTGCAGTTGCCTGCCTGCCAGCGTGTGTGCCAGGCTCACAGCGTATACTGTGCCCACTTGCCCAGTGCCACCACTCATATCTAGTGTAACAGTAGTGTAAATTTAAAAAAAAAAAATTTTTGACTGTGAAACATCAGTCTGCTTGTGTAATCTAATTGCAGTTGCCTGCCTGCCTGCCAGCGAGTGTGCCAGGCCCACTTGCCCAGTGCCACCACTCATATCTGTTGTAACAGTAGTGTAAATTTAAAAAAAACAAACTTTTTTGACTGTGAAACATCAGTCTGCTAGTGTAATCTAATTGCAGTTGCCTGCCTGCCAGAGTGTGTGCCAGGCTCACAGCGTATACTGTGCCCACTTGCCCAGTGCCACCACTCATATCTGGTGTAACAGGTAACAGTAGTGTAAATTTAAAATAAAAAAACTTTTTTGACTGTGAAACATCAGTCTGCTTGTGTAATCTAATTGCAGTTGCCTGCCTGCCTGCCAGCGTGTGTGCCAGGCCCACTTTCCCAGTGCCACCACTCATATCTGTTGTAACAGTAGTGTAAATTTAAAAAAAAAAAAAATTTTTTGACTGTGAAACATCAGTCTGCTTGTGTAATCTAATTGCAGTTGCCTGCATGCCAGCATGTGTGCCAGGCCCACGTGCCCAGTGCCATCACTCATATCTGTTGTAACAGTAGGGTAAATTTAAAAAAAAATAACTTTTTTGACTGTGAAACATCAGAGTGCTAGTGTAATCTAATTGCAGTTGCCTGCCTGCCAGCGTGTGTACCAGGCCCACTTGCCCAGTGCCACCACTCATATCTGGTGCAACAGTAGTGTAAATTTAAAAAAAAAATGTTTTTTGATTGTGAAACATCAGTCTGCTAGTGTAATCTAATTGCAGTTGCCTGCCTGCCAGCCTGTGTACCAGGCCCACTTGCCCAGTGCCACCACTCATATCTGGTGCAACAGTAGTGTACATTTAAAAAAAAAAAACTTTTTTGACTGTGAAACATCAGTCTGCTTGTATAATCTATTTGCAGTTGCCTGCCAGCGTGTGTACCAGGCTCACAGCGTATACTGTGCCCACTTGCCCAGTGCCACCACTCATATCTGGTGTAACAGTAGTGTAAATTTAAAATAAAAAACTTTTTTGACTGTGAAACATCAGTCTGCTTGTGTAATCTAATTGCAGTTGCCTGCCTGCCAGCGTGTGTGCCAGGCCCACTTTCCCAGTACCACCACTCATATCTGTTGTAACAGTAGTGTAAATTTAAAAAACAAACTTTTTTGACTGTCAAACATCAGTCTGTTTGTGTAATCTAATTGCAGTTGCCTGCCTGCCTGCCTGCCAGCGTGTGTGCCAGGCCCACTTGCCCAGTGCCACCACTCATATCTGTTGTAACAGTAGTGTAAATTTAAAAAAAAAAACTTTTTTGACTGTGAAACATCAGTCTGCTAGTGTAATCTAATTGCAGTTGCCTGCCTGCCTGCCAGCGTGTGTGCCAGGCCCATTTTCCCAGTGCCACCACTCATATCTGGTGTAACAGTAGTGTAAATTTAAAAAAAAAAACTTTTTTGACTGTGAAACATCAGTCTGCTAGTGTAATCTAATTGCAGTTGCCTGCCTGCCAGCGTGTGCCAGGCTCACAGCATATACTGTGCCCACTTGCCCAGTGCCACCACTCATATCTAGTGTAACAGTAGTGTAAATTTAAAAAAAAAAACTTTTTTTACTGTGAAACATCAGTCTGCTTGTGTAATCTAATTGCAGTTGCCTGCCTGCCAGCGTGTGTGCCAGGCCCACTTGCCCTGTGCCACCACTTATATCTGTTGTAACAGTAGTGTAAATTTAAAAAAAAAACTTTTTTGACTGTGAAACATCAGTCTGCTAGTGTAATCTAATTGCAGTTGCCTGCCTGCCAGCGTTTGTGCCAGGCTCACAGCGTATACTGTGCCCACTTGCCCAGTGCCACCACTCATATCTAGTGTAACAGTAGTGTAAATTTAAAAAAAAAAAATTTTTTGACTGTGAAACATCAGTCTTCTTGTGTAATCTAATTGCAGTTGCCTGCCTGCCTGCCAGCGTGTGTGCCAGGCCCACTTGCCCAGTGCCACCACTCATATCTGTTGTAACAGTAGTGTAAATTTAAAAAAAAAAAACTTTTTTGACTGTGAAACATCAGTCTGCTAGTGTAATCTAATTGCAGTTGCCTGCCTGCCAGAGTGTGTGCCAGGCTCACAGCGTATACTGTGCCCACTTGCCCAGTGCCACCACTCATATCTGGTGTAACAGTAGTGTAAATTTAAAAAAAAAAACTTTTTTGACTGTGAAACATCAGTCTGCTTGTGTAATCTAATTGCAGTTGCCTGCCTGCCAGCGTGTGTGCCAGGCCCACTTTCCCAGTGCCACCACTCATATCTGTTGTAACAGTAGTGTAAATTTAAAAAAAAAAACTTTTTTGACTGTGAAACATCAGTCTGCTTGTGTAATCTAATTGCAGTTGCCTGCCTGCCAGCATGTGTGCCAGGCCCACGTGCCCAGTGCCATCACTCATATCTGTTGTAACAGTAGGGTAAATTTAAAAAAAAATAACTTTTTTGACTGTGAAACATCAGAGTGCTAGTGTAATCTAATTGCAGTTGCCTGCCTGCCAGCGTGTGTACCAGGCCCACTTGCCCAGTGCCACCACTCATATCTGGTGCAACAGTAGTGTAAATTTAAAAAAAAAATGTTTTTTGATTGTGAAACATCAGTCTGCTAGTGTAATCTAATTGCAGTTGCCTGCCTGCCAGCCTGTGTACCAGGCCCACTTGCCCAGTGCCACCACTCATATCTGTTGTAACAGTAGTGTAAATTTAAAAAAATACTTTTTTGACTGTCAAACATCAGTCTGCTAGTGTAATCTAATTGCAGTTGCCTGCCTGCCAGCGTGTGTGACAGGCTCACAGTGTATACTGTGCCCACTTGCCCAGTGCCACCACTCATATCTAGAGTAACAGTAGTGTAAATTTAAAAAAAAAAACTTTTTTGACTGGGAAACATCAGTCTGCTAGTGTAATCTAATTGCAGTTGCCTACCTGCCAGCGTGTGTGCCAGGCTCACAGCGTATACTGTGCCCACTTGCCCAGTGCCACCACTCATATCTGGTGTAACAGTAGTGTAAATTTAAAAAAAAATAACTTTTTTGACTGTGAAACATCAGTCTGCTAGTGTAATCTAATTGCAGTTGCCTGCCTGCCAGCGTGTGTGCCAGGCCCACTTGCCCAGTGCCACCACTCATATCTAGTGTAACAGTAGTGTAAATTTAAAAAAAAAAACTTTTTTGACTGTCAAACATCAGTCTGCTAGTGTAATCTAATTGCAGTTGCCTGCCTGCCAGCGTGTGTGCCAGGCTCACAGCGTATACTGTGCCCACTGGCCCAGTGCCACCACTCATATCTGGTGTAACAGTAGTGTAAATTTAAAAAAAAAAACTTTTTTGACTGTGAAACATCAGTCTGCTAGTGTAATCTAATTGCAGTTGCCTGCCTGCCAGCGTGTGTGCCAGGCCCACTTGCCCTGTGCCACCACTCATATCTGGTGTAACAGTAGTGTAAATTTAAAAAAAAAAACTTTTTTGACTGTGAAACATCAGTCTGCTTGTGTAATCTAATTGCAGTTGCCTGCCTGCCAGCGTGTGTGCCAGGCTCACAGCGTATACTGTGCCCACTTGCCCAGTGCCACCACTCATATCTGGTGTAACAGTAGTGTAAATTTAAAAAAAAAAACTTTTTTGACTGTGAAACATCAGTCTGCTTGTGTAATCTAATTGCAGTTGCCTGCCTGCAAGCGTGTGTGCCAGGCCCACTTGCCCAGTGCCACCACTAATATCTGTTGTAACATTAGTGTAAATTTAAAAAAAAAACTTTTTTGACTGGGAAACATCAGTCTGCTAGTGTATTCTAATTGCAGTTGCCTGCCTGCCAGCGTGTGTGCCAGGCTCACAGCGTATACTGTGCCCATTTGCCCAGTGCCACCACTCATATCTGGTGTAACAGTAGTGTAAATTTAAAAAAAAATAACTTTTTTGACTGGGAAACACCAGTCTGCTAGTGTAATCTAATTGCAGTTGCCTGCCTGCCAGCGTGTGTGCCAGGCTCACAGCGTATACTGTGCCCACTTGCCCAGTGCCACCACTCATATCTGGTGTAACAGTAGTGTAAATTTAAAAAAAATAACTTTTTTGACTGTGAAACATCAGTCTGCTAGTGTAATCTAATTGCAGTTGCCTGCCTGCCAGCGTGTGTGCCAGGCCCACTTGCCCAGTGCCACCACTAATATCTGTTGTAATAGTAGTGTAAATTTAAAAAAAAAAACTTTTTTGACTGTCAAACATCAGTCTGCTAGTGTAATCTAATTGCAGTTGCCTGCCTGCCAGCGTGTGTGCCAGGCTCACAGTGTATACTGTGCCCACTTGCCCAGTTCCACCACTCATATCTGGTGTAACAGTAGTGTACATTTAAAAAAAAAAACTTTTTTCACTGGGAAACATCAGTCTGCTAGTGTAATCTAATTGCAGTTGCCTACCTGCCAGCGTGTGTGCCAGGCTCACAGCGTATACTGTGCCCACTTGCCCAGTGCCACCACTCATATCTGGTGTAACAGTAGTGTAAATTTTAAAAAAATAACTTTTTTGACTGTGAAAAATCAGTCTGCTAGTGTAATCTAATTGCAGTTGCCTGCCTGCCATAGTGTGTGCCAGGCCCACTTGCCCAGTGCCACCACTCATATCTGGTGTAACAGTAGTGTAAATTTAAAAAAAAAAAAACTTTTTTGACTGTCAAACATCAGTCTGCTAGTGTAATCTAATTGCAGTTGCCTGCTTGCCAGCGTGTGTGCCAGGCCCACTTGCCCAGTGCCACCACTCATATCTGGTGTAACAGTAGTGTAAATTTAAAAAAAAAAAAAACTTTTTTGACTGGGAAACATCAGTCTGCTAGTGTATTCTAATTGCAGTTGCCTGCCTGCCAGCATGTGTGCCAGGCTCACAGCGTATACTGTGCCCATTTGCCCAGTGCCACCACTCATATCTGGTGTAACAGTAGTGTAAATTTTAAAAAAAAAATACTTTTTTGACTGTGAAACATCAGTCTGCTAGTGTAATCTAATTGCAGTTGCCTGTCTGCCTGCCAGCGTGTGTGCCAGGCCCACTTGCCCAGTGCCACCACTCATATCTAGTGTAACAGTAGTGTAAATTTAAAAAAAAAAAACTTTTTTGACTGTGAAACATCAGTCTGCTAGTGTAATCTAATTGCAGTTGCCTGCCTGCCAGCGTGTGTGCCAGGCTCACTGCGTATACTGTGCCCACTTGCCCCGTGCCACCACTCATATTTGGTGTAACAGTAGTGTAAATTTAAAAAAAAAAACTTTTTTGACTGTGAAACATCAGTCTGCTTGTGTAATCTAATTGCAGTTACCTGCCTGCCAGCGTGTGTGCCAGACCCACTTTCCCAGTGCCACCACTCATATCTGGTGTAACAGTAGTGTAAATTTAAAATAAAAAAAATTTTTTGACTGTGAAACATCAGTCTGCTAGTGTAATCTAATTGCAGTTGCCTGCCTGCCAGCGTGTGTGCCAGGCTCACTGCGTATACTGTGCCCACTTGCCCAGTGCCACCACTCATATCTGGTGTAACAGTAGTGTAAATTTAAAATAAAAAAACTTTTTTGACTGTGAAACATCAGTCTGCTTGTGTAATCTAATTGCAGTTACCTGCCTGCCAGCGTGTGTGCCAGGCCAACTTGCCCAGTGCCACCACTAATATCTGTTGTAACATTAGTGTAAATTTAAAAAAAAAAAACTTTTTTGACTGTGAAACATCAGTCTGCTAGTGTAATCTAATTGCAGTTGCCTGCCTGCCAGCGTGTGTGCCAGGCTCACAGCGTATACTGTGCCCACTTGCCCAGTGCCACCACTCATATCTGGTGTAACAGTAGTGTAAATTTAAAAAAAAAAACTTTTTTGACTGTGAAACATCAGTCTGCTTGTGTAATCTAATTGCAGTTGCCTGCCTGCCAGCGTGTGTGCCAGGCCCACTTGCCCAGTGCCACCACTCATATCTGTTGTAACAGTAGTGTAAATTTAAAAAAAAAAACTTTTTTGACTGTGAAACATCAGTCTGCTAGTGTAATCTAATTGCAGTTGCCTGCCTGCCAGCGTGTGTGCCAGGCTCACAGCGTATACTGTGCCCACTTGCCCAGTGTCACCACTCATATCTGTGTAACAGTAGTGTAAATTAAAAAAAAAAAAACTTTTTTGACTGTGAAACATCAGTCTGCTAGTGTAATCTAATTGCAGTTGCCTGCCTGCCAGCGTGTGTGCCAGGCTCACAGCGTATACTGTGCCCACTTGCCCAGTGCCACCACTCATATCTGGTGTAACAGTAGTGTAAATTTAAAAAAAATAACTTTTTTGACTGTGAAACATCAGTCTGCTAGTGTAATCTAATTGCAGTTGCCTGCCTGCCAGAGTGTGTGCCAGGCCCACTTGCCCAGTGCCACCACTAATATCTGTTGTAACAGTAGTGTAAATTTAAAAAAAAAAAACTTTTTTGACTGTCAAACATCAGTCTGCTAGTGTAATCTAATTGCAGTTGCCTACATGCCAGCGTGTGTGCCAGGCTCACAGTGTATACTGTGCCCACTTGCCCAGTTCCACCACTCATATATGGTGTAACAGTAGTGTACATTTAAAAAAAAATAACTTTTTTGACTGTGAAAAATCAGTCTGCTAGTGTAATCTAATTGCAGTTGCCTGCCTGCCAGTGTGTGTGCCAGGCCCACTTGCCCAGTGCCACCACTCATATCTGGTGTAACAGTAGTGTAAATTTAAAAAAAAGCAACTTTTTTGACTGTCAAACATCAGTCTGCTAGTGTAATCTAATTGCAGTTGCCTGCCTGCCAGCGTGTGTGCCAGGCTCACAGCGTATACTGTGCCCACTTGCCCAGTGCCACCACTCATATCTGGTGTAACAGTAGTGTAAATTTAAAAAAAAAAAAAACTTTTTTGACTGGGAAACAGCAGTCTGCTAGTGTATTCTAATTGCAGTTGCCTGCCTGCCAGCGTGTGTGCCAGGCTCACAGCGTGTACTGTGCCCATTTGCCCAGTGCCACCACTCATATCTGGTGTAACAGTAGTGTAAATTTAAAAAAAAAAAACTTTTTTGACTGTGAAACATCAGTCTGCTAGTGTAATCTAATTGCAGTTGCCTGTCTGCCTGCCAGCGTGTGTGCCAGGCCCACTTGCCCAGTGCCACCACTCATATCTAGTGTAACAGTAGTGTAAATTTAAAAAAAAAAACTTTTTTGACTGTGAAACATCAGTCTGCTTGTGTAATCTAATTGCAGTTACCTGCCTGCCAGCGTGTGTGCCAGACCCACTTTCCCAGTGCCACCACTCATATCTGTTGTAACAGTAGTGTAAATTTTAAAAAAAAAAACTTTTTTGACTGTCAAACATCAGTCTGTTTGTGTAATCTAATTGCAGTTGCCTGCCTGCCAGCGTGTGTGCCAGGCTCACTGCGTATACTGTGCCCACTTGCCCAGTGCCACCACTCATATCTGGTGTAACAGTAGTGTAAATTTAAAATAAAAAAACTTTTTTGACTGTGAAACATCAGTCTGCTTGTGTAATCTAATTGCAGTTACCTGCCTGCCAGCGTGTGTGCCAGACCCACTTTCCCAGTGCCACCACTCATATCTGTTGTAACAGTAGTGTAAATTTAAAAAAAAAAAACTTTTTTGACTGTCAAACATCAGTCTGTTTGTGTAATCTAATTGCAGTTGCCTGCCTGCCAGCGTGTGTGCCAGGCTCACAGCGTATACTGTGCCCACTTGCCCAGTGCCACCACTCATATCTGGTGTAACAGTAGTGTAAATTTAAAAAAAAAAAAAACTTTTTTGACTGTCAAACATCAGTCTGCTAGTGTAATCTAATTGCAGTTGCCTACATGCCAGCGTGTGTGCCAGGCTCACAGTGTATACTGTGCCCACTTGCCCAGTTCCACCACTCATATATGGTGTAACAGTAGTGTACATTTAAAAAAAAATAACTTTTTTGACTGTGAAAAATCAGTCTGCTAGTGTAATCTAATTGCAGTTGCCTGCCTGCCAGTGTGTGTGCCAGGCCCACTTGCCCAGTGCCACCACTCATATCTGGTGTAACAGTAGTGTAAATTTAAAAAAAAGCAACTTTTTTGACTGTCAAACATCAGTCTGCTAGTGTAATCTAATTGCAGTTGCCTGCCTGCCAGCGTGTGTGCCAGGCTCACAGCGTATACTGTGCCCACTTGCCCAGTGCCACCACTCATATCTGGTGTAACAGTAGTTTAAATTTAAAAAAAAAAAAACTTTTTTGACTGGGAAACATCAGTCTGCTAGTGTATTCTAATTGCAGTTGCCTGCCTGCCAGCGTGTGTGCCAGGCTCACAGCGTGTACTGTGCCCATTTGCCCAGTGCCACCACTCATATCTGGTGTAACAGTAGTGTAAATTTAAAAAAAAAAAACTTTTTTGACTGTGAAACATCAGTCTGCTAGTGTAATCTAATTGCAGTTGCCTGTCTGCCTGCCAGCGTGTGTGCCAGGCCCACTTGCCCAGTGCCACCACTCATATCTAGTGTAACAGTAGTGTAAATTTAAAAAAAAAAACTTTTTTGACTGTGAAACATCAGTCTGCTTGTGTAATCTAATTGCAGTTACCTGCCTGCCAGCGTGTGTGCCAGACCCACTTTCCCAGTGCCACCACTCATATCTGTTGTAACAGTAGTGTAAATTTAAAAAAAAAAAACTTTTTTGACTGTCAAACATCAGTCTGTTTGTGTAATCTAATTGCAGTTGCCTGCCTGCCAGCGTGTGTGCCAGGCTCACTGCGTATACTGTGCCCACTTGCCCAGTGCCACCACTCATATCTGGTGTAACAGTAGTGTAAATTTAAAAAAAAAAAACTTTTTTGACTGTGAAACATCAGTCTGCTTGTGTAATCTAATTGCAGTTACCTGCCTGCCAGCGTGTGTGCCAGACCCACTTTCCCAGTGCCACCACTCATATCTGTTGTAACAGTAGTGTAAATTTAAAAAAAAAAAAACTTTTTTGACTGTCAAACATCAGTCTGTTTGTGTAATCTAATTGCAGTTGCCTGCCTGCCAGCGTGTGTGCCAGGCTCACAGCGTATACTGTGCCCACTTGCCCAGTGCCACCACTCATATCTGGTGTAACAGTAGTGTAAATTTAAAAAAAAAAAAAACTTTTTTGACTGTCAAACATCAGTCTGCTAGTGTAATCTAATTGCAGTTGCCTACATGCCAGCGTGTGTGCCAGGCTCACAGTGTATACTGTGCCCACTTGCCCAGTTCCACCACTCATATATGGTGTAACAGTAGTGTACATTTAAAAAAAAATAACTTTTTTGACTGTGAAAAATCAGTCTGCTAGTGTAATCTAATTGCAGTTGCCTGCCTGCCAGTGTGTGTGCCAGGCCCACTTGCCCAGTGCCACCACTCATATCTGGTGTAACAGTAGTGTAAATTTAAAAAAAAGCAACTTTTTGACTGTCAAACATCAGTCTGCTAGTGTAATCTAATTGCAGTTGCCTGCCTGCCAGCGTGTGTGCCAGGCTCACAGCGTATACTGTGCCCACTTGCCCAGTGCCACCACTCATATCTGGTGTAACAGTAGTGTAAATTTAAAAAAAAAAAAACTTTTTTGACTGGGAAACATCAGTCTGCTAGTGTATTCTAATTGCAGTTGCCTGCCTGCCAGCGTGTGTGCCAGGCTCACAGCGTGTACTGTGCCCATTTGCCCAGTGCCACCACTCATATCTGGTGTAACAGTAGTGTAAATTTTTAAAAAAAAAACTTTTTTGACTGTGAAACATCAGTCTGCTAGTGTAATCTAATTGCAGTTGCCTGTCTGCCTGCCAGCGTGTGTGCCAGGCCCACTTGCCCAGTGCCACCACTCATATCTAGTGTAACAGTAGTGTAAATTTAAAAAAAAAAACTTTTTTGACTGTGAAACATCAGTCTGCTTGTGTAATCTAATTGCAGTTACCTGCCTGCCAGCGTGTGTGCCAGACCCACTTTCCCAGTGCCACCACTCATATCTGTTGTAACAGTAGTGTAAATTTAAAAAAAAAAAACTTTTTTGACTGTCAAACATCAGTCTGCTAGTGTAATCTAATTGCAGTTGCCTGCCTGCCAGCGTGTGTGCCAGGCTCACAGCGTATACTGTGCCCACTTGCCCAGTGCCACCACTCATATCTGGTGTAACAGTAGTGTAAATTTAAAAAAAAAAAAACTTTTTTGACTGGGAAACATCAGTCTGCTAGTGTATTCTAATTGCAGTTGCCTGCCTGCTAGCGTGTGTGCCAGGCTCACAGCGTATACTGTGCCCATTTGCCCAGTGCCACCACTCATATCTGGTGTAACAGTAGTGTAAATTTAAAAAAAAAAACTTTTTTGACTGTGAAACATCAGTCTGCTAGTGTAATCTAATTGCAGTTGCCTGTCTGCCTGCCAGCGTGTGTGCCAGGCCAACTTGCCCAGTGCCACCACTCATATCTAATGTAACAGTAGTGTAAATTTAAAAAAAAAAACTTTTTTGACTGTGAAACATCAGTCTGCTAGTGTAATCTAATTGCAGTTGCCTGTCTGCCTGCCAGCGTGTGTGCCAGGCCCACTTGCCCAGTGCCACCACTCATATCTAGTGTAACAGTAGTGTAAATTTAAAAAAAAAAAACTTTTTTGACTGTGAAACATCAGTCTGCTAGTGTAATCTAATTGCAGATGCCTGCCTGCCAGCGTGTGTGCCAGGCTCACTGCGTATACTGTGCCCACTTGCCCAGTGCCACCACTCATATCTGGTGTAACAGTAGTGTAAATTTAAAATAAAAAAAATTTTTTGACTGTGAAACATCAGTCTGCTTGTGTAATCTAATTGCAGTTACCTGCCTGCCAGCGTGTGTGCCAGACCCACTTTCCCAGTGCCACCACTCATATCTGTTGTAACAGTAGTGTAAATTTTAAAAAAAAAACTTTTTTGACTGTCAAACATCAGTCTGTTTGTGTAATCAAATTGCAGTTGCCTGCCTGCCAGCGTGTGTGCCAGGCTCACAGCGTATACTGTGCCCACTTGCCCAGTGCCACCACTCATATCTGGTGTAACAGTAGTGTAAATTTAAAAAAAAAAAACTTTTTTGACTGGGAAACATCAGTCTGCTAGTGTATTCTAATTGCAGTTGCCTGCCTGCCAGCGTGTGTGCCAGGCTCACTGCGTATACTGTGCCCACTTGCCCAGTGCCACCACTCATATCTGGTGTAACAGTAGTGTAAATTTAAAAAAAAAAAAATTTTTTGACTGTGAAACATCAGTCTGCTTGTGTAATCTAATTGCAGTTACCTGCCTGCCAGCGTGTGTGCCAGACCCACTTTCCCAGTGCCACCACTCATATCTGTTGTAACAGTAGTGTAAATTTAAAAAAAAAAAAAACTTTTTTGACTGTGAAACATCAGTCTGTTTGTGTAATCTAATTGCAGTTGCCTGCCTGCCAGCGTGTGTGCCAGGCTCACAGCGTATACTGTGCCCACTTGCCCAGTGCCACCACTCATATCTGGTGTAACAGTAGTGTAAATTTAAAAAAAAAAAAACTTTTAAAAGTGTGAAACATCAGTCTGCTTGTGTAATCTAATTGCAGTTGCCTGCCTGCCAGCGTGTGTGCCAGGCCCACTTGCCCAGTGCCACCACTAATATCTGTTGTAACAGTAGTGTAAATTTAAAAAAAAAAACTTTTTTGACTGTCAAACATCAGTCTGCTAGTGTAATCTAATTGCAGTTGCCTGCCTGCCTGCCAGCGTTAGTGCCAGACTCACAGTGTATACTGTGCCCACTTGCCCAGTGCCACCACTCATATCTGGTGTAACAGTAGTGTAAATTTAGAAAAAAAAACTTTTTTGACTGGGAAACATCAGTCTGCTAGTGTAATCTAATTGCAGTTGCCTACCTGCCAGCGTGTGTGCCAGGCTCACAGCGTATACTGTGCCCACTTGCCCAGTGCCACCACTCATATCTGGTGTAACAGTAGTCTAAATTTAAAAAAAATAACTTTTTTGACTGTGAAACATCAGTCTGCTAGTGTAATCTAATTGCAGTTGCCTGCCTGCCAGCGTGTGTGCCAGGCCCACTTGCCCAGTGCCACCACTCATATCTGGTGTAACAGTAGTGTAAATTTTAAAAAAAAAACTTTTTTGACTGTCAAACATCAGTCTGCTAGTGTAATCTAATTGCAGTTGCCTGCCTGCCAGCGTGTGTGCCAGGCTCACAGCGTATACTGTGTCCACTTGCCCAGTGCCACCACTCATATCTGGTGTAACAGTAGTGTAAATTTAAAAAAAAAAAAAAACTTTTTTGACTGGGAAACATCAGTCTGCTAGTGTAATCTAATTGCAGTTGCCTGCCTGCCAGCCAACGTGTGTGCCAGGCTCACAGCGTATACTGTGCCCATTTGCCCAGTGCCACCACTCATATCTGGTGTAACAGTAGTGTAAATTTAAAAAAAATAACTTTTTTGACTGTGAAACATCAGTCTGCTAGTGTAATCTAATTGCAGTTGCCTGTCTGCCTGCCAGCGTGTGTGCCAGGCCCACTTGCCCAGTGCCACCACTCATATCTAGTGTAACAGTAGTGTAAATTTAAAAAAAAAACTTTTTTGACTGTGAAACATCAGTCTGCTAGTGTAATCTAATTGCAGTTGCCTGCCTGCCAGCGTGTGTGCCAGGCTCACATCGTATACTGTGCCCACTTGCCCAGTGCCACCACTCATATCTGTTGTAACAGTAGTGTAAATTTAAAAAAACAACCTTTTTTGACTGTCAAACATCAGTCTGTTGTGTAATCTAATTGCAGTTGCCTGCCTGCCAGCGTGTGTACCAGGCCCACTTGCCCAGTGCCACCACTCATATCTGTTGTAACAGTAGTGTAAATTAAAAAAAAAAAAGTTTTTGACTGTGAAACATTAGTCTGCTAGTGTAATCTAATTGCAGTTGCCTGCCTGCCAGCGTGTGTGCCAGGCCCACTTGCCCAGTGGCACCACTCATATCTGGTGTAACAGTAGTGTAAATTTAAAAAAAAAAACTTTTTTGACTGTGAAACATCAGTCTGCTAGTGTAATCTAATTGCAGTTGCCTACCTGCCAGCGTGTGTGCCAGGCCCACTTGCCCAGTGCCACCACTCATATCTAGTGTAACAGTAGTGTAAATTAAAAAAAAAAACTTTTTTGACTGTGAAACATCAGTCTGCTAGTGTAATCTAATTGCAGTTGCCTGCCTGCCTGCCAGCGTGTGTGCCAGGCCCACTTGCCCAGTGCCACCACTCATATCTGTTGTAACAGTAGTGTAAATTTAAAAAAAAAAAACTTTTTTGACTGTGAAACATTAGTCTGCTAGTGTAATCTAATTGCAGTTGCCTGCCTGCCAGCGTGTGTGCCAGGCTCACAGCATATACGGTGCCCACTTGCCCAGTGCCACCACTCATATCTAGTGTAACAGTAGTGTAAATTTAAAAAAAAAAACTTTTTTTACTGTGAAACATCAGTCTGCTTGTGTAATCTAATTGCAGTTGCCTGCCTGCCAGCGTGTGTGCCAGGCCCACTTGCCCTGTGCCACCACTTATATCTGTTGTAACAGTAGTGTAAATTTAAAAAAAAAACTTTTTTGACTGTGAAACATCAGTCTGCTAGTGTAATCTAATTGCAGTTGCCTGCCTGCCAGCTTTTGTGCCAGGCTCACAGCGTATACTGTGCCCACTTGCCCAGTGCCACCACTCATATCTAGTGTAACAGTAGTGTAAATTTAAAAAAAAAAAAATTTTTGACTGTGAAACATCAGTCTTCTTGTGTAATCTAATTGCAGTTGCCTGCCTGCCTGCCAGCGTGTGTGCCAGGCCCACTTGCCCAGTGCCACCACTCATATCTGTTGTAACAGTAGTGTAAATTTAAAAAAAAAAAACTTTTTTGACTGTGAAACATCAGTCTGCTAGTGTAATCTAATTGCAGTTGCCTGCCTGCCAGAGTGTGTGCCAGGCTCACAGCGTATACTGTGCCCACTTGCCCAGTGCCACCACTCATATCTGGTGTAACAGTAGTGTAAATTTAAAAAAAAAACTTTTTTGACTGTGAAACATCAGTCTGCTTGTGTAATCTAATTGCAGTTGCCTGCCTGCCAGCGTGTGTGCCAGGCCCACTTGCCCTGTGCCACCACTCATATCTGTTGTAACAGTAGTGTAAATTTAAAAAAAAAATTTGACTGTGAAACATCAGTCTACTAGTGTAATCTAATTGCAGTTGCCTGCCTGCCAGCGTGTGTGCCAGGCTCACAGCATATACTGTGCCCACTTGCCCAGTGCCACCACTCATATCTAGTGTAACAGTAGTGTAAATTAAAAAAAAAAAACTTTTTTGACTGTGAAACATCAGTCTGCTAGTGTAATCTAATTGCAGTTGCCTGCCTGCCTGCCAGCGTGTGTGCCAGGCCCACTTGCCCAGTGCCACCACTCATATCTGTTGTAACAGTAGTGTAAATTTAAAAAAAAAAAACTTTTTTGACTGTGAAACATTAGTCTGCTAGTGTAATCTAATTGCAGTTGCCTGCCTGCCTGCCAGCGTGTGTGCCAGGCTCACAGCATATACTGTGCCCACTTGCCCAGTGCCACCACTCATATCTAGTGTAACAGTAGTGTAAATTTAAAAAAAAAAACTTTTTTGACTGTGAAACATCAGTCTGCTTGTGTAATCTAATTGCAGTTGCCTGTCTGCCAGCATGTGTGCCAGGCCCACTTGCCCTGTGCCACCACTTATATCTGTTGTAACAGTAGTGTAAATTTAAAAAAAAAACTTTTTTGACTGTGAAACATCAGTCTGCTAGTGTAATCTAATTGCAGTTGCCTGCCTGCCAGCGTGTGTGCCAGGCTCACAGCGTATACTGTGCCCACTTGCCCAGTGCCACCACTCATATCTAGTGTAACAGTAGTGTAAATTTAAAAAAAAAAATTTTTGACTGTGAAACATCAGTCTGCTTGTGTAATCTAATTGCAGTTGCCTGCCTGCCTGCCAGCGAGTGTGCCAGGCCCACTTGCCCAGTGCCACCACTCATATCTGTTGTAACAGTAGTGTAAATTTAAAAAAAAAAAACTTTTTTGACTGTGAAACATCAGTCTGCTAGTGTAATCTAATTGCAGTTGCCTGCCTGCCAGAGTGTGTGCCAGGCTCACAGCGTATACTGTGCCCACTTGCCCAGTGCCACCACTCATATCTGGTGTAACAGGTAACAGTAGTGTAAATTTAAAATAAAAAAACTTTTTTGACTGTGAAACATCAGTCTTTTTGTGTAATCTAATTGCAGTTGCCTGCCTGCCTGCCAGCGTGTGTGCCAGGCCCACTTTCCCAGTGCCACCACTCATATCTGTTGTAACAGTAGTGTAAATTTAAAAAAAAAAAACTTTTTTGACTGTGAAACATCAGTCTGCTTGTGTAATCTAATTGCAGTTGCCTGCCTGCCAGCGTGTGTGCCAGGCCCACGTGCCCAGTGCCATCACTCATATCTGTTGTAACAGTAGGGTAAATTTAAAAAAAAATAACTTTTTTGACTGTGAAACATCAGAGTGCTAGTGTAATCTAATTGCAGTTGCCTGCCTGCCAGCGTGTGTACCAGGCCCACTTGCCCAGTGCCACCACTCATATCTGGTGCAACAGTAGTGTAAATTTAAAAAAAAAAATGTTTTTTGATTGTGAAACATCAGTCTGCTAGTGTAATCTAATTGCAGTTGCCTGCCTGCCAGCCTGTGTACCAGGCCCACTTGCCCAGTGCCACCACTCATATCTGGTGCAACAGTAGTGTAAATTTAAAAAAAAAAACTTTTTTGACTGTGAAACATCAGTCTGCTTGTATAATCTATTTGCAGTTGCCTGCCAGCGTGTGTACCAGGCTCACAGCGTATACTGTGCCCACTTGCCCAGTGCCACCACTCATATCTGGTGTAACAGTAGTGTAAATTTAAAATAAAAAACTTTTTTGACTGTGAAACATCAGTCTGCTTGTGTAATCTAATTGCAGTTGCCTGCCTGCCAGCGTGTGTGCCAGGCCCACTTTCCCAGTACCACCACTCATATCTGTTGTAACAGTAGTGTAAATTTAAAAAACAAACTTTTTTGACTGTCAAACATCAGTCTGTTTGTGTAATCTAATTGCAGTTGCCTGCCTGCCTGCCTGCCTGCCAGCGTGTGTGCCAGGCCCACTTGCCCAGTGCCACCACTCATATCTGTTGTAACAGTAGTGTAAATTTAAAAAAAAAACTTTTTTGACTGTGAAACATCAGTCTGCTAGTGTAATCTAATTGCAGTTGCCTGCCTGCCTGCCAGCGTGTGTGCCAGGCCCATTTTCCCAGTGCCACCACTCATATCTGGTGTAACAGTAGTGTAAATTTAAAAAAAATAACTTTTTTGACTGTGAAACATCAGTCTGCTAGTGTAATCTAATTGCAGTTGCCTGCCTGCCAGCGTGTGTGCCAGGCTCACAGCATATACTGTGCCCACTTGCCCAGTGCCACCACTCATATCTAGTGTAACAGTAGTGTAAATTTTTTAAAAAAAACTTTTTTTACTGTGAAACATCAGTCTGCTTGTGTAATCTAATTGCAGTTGCCTGCCTGCCAGCGTGTGTGCCAGGCCCACTTGCCCTGTGCCACCACTTATATCTGTTGTAACAGTAGTGTAAATTTAAAAAAAAAACTTTTTTGACTGTGAAACATCAGTCTGCTAGTGTAATCTAATTGCAGTTGCCTGCCTGCCAGCGTTTGTGCCAGGCTCACAGCGTATACTGTGCCCACTTGCCCAGTGCCACCACTCATATCTAGTGTAACAGTAGTGTAAATTTAAAAAAAAAAAAAATTTTGACTGTGAAACATCAGTCTTTTTGTGTAATCTAATTGCAGTTGCCTGCCTGCCTGCCAGCGTGTGTGCCAGGCCCACTTGCCCAGTGCCACCACTCATATCTGTTGTAACAGTAGTGTAAATTTAAAAAAAAAAAACTTTTTTGACTGTGAAACATCAGTCTGCTAGTGTAATCTAATTGCAGTTGCCTGCCTGCCAGAGTGTGTGCCAGGCTCACAGCGTATACGGTGCCCACTTGCCCAGTGCCACCACTCATATCTGGTGTAACAGTAGTGTAAATTTAAAAAAAAAACTTTTTTGACTGTGAAACATCAGTCTGCTTGTGTAATCTAATTGCAGTTGCCTGCCTGCCAGCGTGTGTGCCAGGCCCACTTGCCCTGTGCCACCACTCATATCTGTTGTAACAGTAGTGTAAATTTAAAAAAAAAATTTGACTGTGAAACATCAGTCTACTAGTGTAATCTAATTGCAGTTGCCTGCCTGCCAGCGTGTGTGCCAGGCTCACAGCGTATACTGTGCCCACTTGCCCAGTGCCACCACTCATATCTAGTGTAACAGTAGTGTAAATTAAAAAAAACAAAACTTTTTTGACTGTGAAACATCAGTCTGCTAGTGTAATCTAATTGCAGTTGCCTGCCTGCCTGCCAGCGTGTGTGCCAGGCCCACTTGCCCAGTGCCACCACTCATATCTGTTGTAACAGTAGTGTAAATTTAAAAAAAAAAAACTTTTTTGACTGTGAAACATTAGTCTGCTAGTGTAATCTAATTGCAGTTGCCTGTCTGCCTGCCAGCGTGTGTGCCAGGCTCCCAGCATATACTGTGACCACTTGCCCAGTGCCACCACTCATATCTAGTGTAACAGTAGTGTAAATTTAAAAAAAAAAACTTTTTTGACTGTGAAACATCAGTCTGCTTGTGTAATCTAATTGCAGTTGCCTGCCTGCCAGCATGTGTGCCAGGCCCACTTGCCCTGTGCCACCACTTATATCTGTTGTAACAGTAGTGTAAATTTAAAAAAAAAACTTTTTTGACTGTGAAACATCAGTCTGCTAGTATAATCTAATTGCAGTTGCCTGCCTGCCAGCGTGTGTGCCAGGCTCACAGCGTATACTGTGCCCACTTGCCCAGTGCCACCACTCATATCTAGTGTAACAGTAGTGTAAATTTAAAAAAAAAAATTTTTGACTGTGAAACATCAGTCTGCTTGTGTAATCTAATTGCAGTTGCCTGCCTGCCTGCCAGCGAGTGTGCCAGGCCCACTTGCCCAGTGCCACCACTCATATCTGTTGTAACAGTAGTGTAAATTTAAAAAAAAAAAACTTTTTTGACTGTGAAACATCAGTCTGCTAGTGTAATCTAATTGCAGTTGCCTGCCTGCCAGAGTGTGTGCCAGGCTCACAGCGTATACTGTGCCCACTTGCCCAGTGCCACCACTCATATCTGGTGTAACAGGTAACAGTAGTGTAAATTTAAAATAAAAAAACTTTTTTGACTGTGAAACATCAGTCTGCTTGTGTAATCTAATTGCAGTTGCCTGCCTGCCTGCCAGCGTGTGTGCCAGGCCCACTTTCCCAGTGCCACCACTCATATCTGTTGTAACAGTAGTGTAAATTTAAAAAAAAAAAACTTTTTTGACTGTGAAACATCAGTCTGCTTGTGTAATCTAATTGCAGTTGCCTGCATGCCAGCGTGTGTGCCAGGCCCACGTGCCCAGTGCCATCACTCATATCTGTTGTAACAGTAGGGTAAATTTAAAAAAAAATAACTTTTTTGACTGTGAAACATCAGAGTGCTAGTGTAATCTAATTGCAGTTGCCTGCCTGCCAGCATGTGTACCAGGCCCACTTGCCCAGTGCCACCACTCATATCTGGTGCAACAGTAGTGTAAATTTAAAAAAAAAAACTTTTTTGACTGTGAAACATCAGTCTGCTTGTATAATCTATTTGCAGTTGCCTGCCAGCGTGTGTACCAGGCTCACAGCGTATACTGTGCCCACTTGCCCAGTGCCACCACTCATATCTGGTGTAACAGTAGTGTAAATTTAAAATAAAAAACTTTTTTGACTGTGAAACATCAGTCTGCTTGTGTAATCTAATTGCAGTTGCCTGCCTGCCAGCGTGTGTGCCAGGCCCACTTTCCCAGTACCACCACTCATATCTGTTGTAACAGTAGTGTAAATTTAAAAAACAAACTTTTTTGACTGTCAAACATCAGTCTGTTTGTGTAATCTAATTGCAGTTGCCTGCCTGCCTGCCTGCCAGCGTGTGTGCCAGGCCCACTTGCCCAGTGCCACCACTCATATCTGTTGTAACAGTAGTGTAAATTTAAAAAAAAAACTTTTTTGACTGTGAAACATCAGTCTGCTAGTGTAATCTAATTGCAGTTGCCTGCCTGCCTGCCAGCGTGTGTGCCAGGCCCATTTTCCCAGTGCCACCACTCATATCTGGTGTAACAGTAGTGTAAATTTAAAAAAAAATAACTTTTTTGACTGTGAAACATCAGTCTGCTAGTGTAATCTAATTGCAGTTGCCTGCCTGCCAGCGTGTGTGCCAGGCTCACAGCATATACTGTGCCCACTTGCCCAGTGCCACCACTCATATCTAGTGTAACAGTAGTGTAAATTTTTTAAAAAAAACTTTTTTTACTGTGAAACATCAGTCTGCTTGTGTAATCTAATTGCAGTTGCCTGCCTGCCAGCGTGTGTGCCAGGCCCACTTGCCCTGTGCCACCACTTATATCTGTTGTAACAGTAGTGTAAATTTAAAAAAAAAACTTTTTTGACTGTGAAACATCAGTCTGCTAGTGTAATCTAATTGCAGTTGCCTGCCTGCCAGCGTTTGTGCCAGGCTCACAGCGTATACTGTGCCCACTTGCCCAGTGCCACCACTCATATCTAGTGTAACAGTAGTGTAAATTTAAAAAAAAAAAAAATTTTGACTGTGAAACATCAGTCTTTTTGTGTAATCTAATTGCAGTTGCCTGCCTGCCTGCCAGCGTGTGTGCCAGGCCCACTTGCCCAGTGCCACCACTCATATCTGTTGTAACAGTAGTGTAAATTTAAAAAAAAAAAACTTTTTTGACTGTGAAACATCAGTCTGCTAGTGTAATCTAATTGCAGTTGCCTGCCTGCCAGAGTGTGTGCCAGGCTCACAGCGTATACGGTGCCCACTTGCCCAGTGCCACCACTCATATCTGGTGTAACAGTAGTGTAAATTTAAAAAAAAAACTTTTTTGACTGTGAAACATCAGTCTGCTTGTGTAATCTAATTGCAGTTGCCTGCCTGCCAGCGTGTGTGCCAGGCCCACTTGCCCTGTGCCACCACTCATATCTGTTGTAACAGTAGTGTAAATTTAAAAAAAAAATTTGACTGTGAAACATCAGTCTACTAGTGTAATCTAATTGCAGTTGCCTGCCTGCCAGCGTGTGTGCCAGGCTCACAGCGTATACTGTGCCCACTTGCCCAGTGCCACCACTCATATCTAGTGTAACAGTAGTGTAAATTAAAAAAAAAAAAACTTTTTTGACTGTGAAACATCAGTCTGCTAGTGTAATCTAATTGCAGTTGCCTGCCTGCCTGCCAGCGTGTGTGCCAGGCCCACTTGCCCAGTGCCACCACTCATATCTGTTGTAACAGTAGTGTAAATTTAAAAAAAAAAACTTTTTTGACTGTGAAACATTAGTCTGCTAGTGTAATCTAATTGCAGTTGCCTGTCTGCCTGCCAGCGTGTGTGCCAGGCTCCCAGCATATACTGTGACCACTTGCCCAGTGCCACCACTCATATCTAGTGTAACAGTAGTGTAAATTTAAAAAAAAAAACTTTTTTGACTGTGAAACATCAGTCTGCTTGTGTAATCTAATTGCAGTTGCCTGCCTGCCAGCATGTGTGCCAGGCCCACTTGCCCTGTGCCACCACTTATATCTGTTGTAACAGTAGTGTAAATTTAAAAAAAAAACTTTTTTGACTGTGAAACATCAGTCTGCTAGTATAATCTAATTGCAGTTGCCTGCCTGCCAGCGTGTGTGCCAGGCTCACAGCGTATACTGTGCCCACTTGCCCAGTGCCACCACTCATATCTAGTGTAACAGTAGTGTAAATTTAAAAAAAAAAAATTTTGACTGTGAAACATCAGTCTGCTTGTGTAATCTAATTGCAGTTGCCTGCCTGCCTGCCAGCGAGTGTGCCAGGCCCACTTGCCCAGTGCCACCACTCATATCTGTTGTAACAGTAGTGTAAATTTAAAAAAAAAAAACTTTTTTGACTGTGAAACATCAGTCTGCTAGTGTAATCTAATTGCAGTTGCCTGCCTGCCAGAGTGTGTGCCAGGCTCACAGCGTATACTGTGCCCACTTGCCCAGTGCCACCACTCATATCTGGTGTAACAGGTAACAGTAGTGTAAATTTAAAATAAAAAAACTTTTTTGACTGTGAAACATCAGTCTGCTTGTGTAATCTAATTGCAGTTGCCTGCCTGCCTGCCAGCGTGTGTGCCAGGCCCACTTTCCCAGTGCCACCACTCATATCTGTTGTAACAGTAGTGTAAATTTAAAAAAAAAAAAACTTTTTTGACTGTGAAACATCAGTCTGCTTGTGTAATCTAATTGCAGTTGCCTGCCTGCCAGCGTGTGTGCCAGGCCCACGTGCCCAGTGCCATCACTCATATCTGTTGTAACAGTAGGGTAAATTTAAAAAAAAATAACTTTTTTGACTGTGAAACATCAGAGTGCTAGTGTAATCTAATTGCAGTTGCCTGCCTGCCAGCATGTGTACCAGGCCCACTTGCCCAGTGCCACCACTCATATCTGGTGCAACAGTAGTGTAAATTTAAAAAAAAAAACTTTTTTGACTGTGAAACATCAGTCTGCTTGTATAATCTATTTGCAGTTGCCTGCCAGCGTGTGTACCAGGCTCACAGCGTATACTGTGCCCACTTGCCCAGTGCCACCACTCATATCTGGTGTAACAGTAGTGTAAATTTAAAATAAAAAACTTTTTTGACTGTGAAACATCAGTCTGCTTGTGTAATCTAATTGCAGTTGCCTGCCTGCCAGCGTGTGTGCCAGGCCCACTTTCCCAGTACCACCACTCATATCTGTTGTAACAGTAGTGTAAATTTAAAAAACAAACTTTTTTGACTGTCAAACATCAGTCTGTTTGTGTAATCTAATTGCAGTTGCCTGCCTGCCTGCCTGCCAGCGTGTGTGCCAGGCCCACTTGCCCAGTGCCACCACTCATATCTGTTGTAACAGTAGTGTAAATTTAAAAAAAAAACTTTTTTGACTGTGAAACATCAGTCTGCTAGTGTAATCTAATTGCAGTTGCCTGCCTGCCTGCCAGCGTGTGTGCCAGGCCCATTTTCCCAGTGCCACCACTCATATCTGGTGTAACAGTAGTGTAAATTTAAAAAAAAAAACTTTTTTGACTGTGAAACATCAGTCTGCTAGTGTAATCTAATTGCAGTTGCCTGCCTGCCAGCATGTGTGCCAGGCTCACAGTGTATACTGTGCCCACTTGCCCGGTACCACCACTCATATCTGGTGTAACAGTAGTGTAAATTTAAAAAAAAAACTTTTTTGACTGTGAAACATCAGTCTGCTAGGGTAATCTAATTGCAGTTGGCTGCCTGCCAGCGTGTGTGCCAGGCCCACTTGCCCAGTGCCACCACTCATATCTGGTGTAACAGTAGTGTAAATTTAAAAAAAACAAACTTTTTTGACTGTCAAACATCAGTCTGCTTGTGTAATCTAATTGCAGTTGCCTGCCTGCCTGCCAGCGTGTGTGCCAGGCACACTTGCCCAGTGCCACCCACTCATATCTGGTGTAACAGTAGTGTAAATTAAAAAATAAAAACGTTTTTGACTGTGAAACATCAGTCTGCTACTGTAATCTAATTGCAGTTGCCTGCCTGCCAGCGTGTGTGCCAGGCCCACGTGCCCAGTGCCACCATTCATATCTGGTGTAACAGTAGTGTAAATTAAAAAAACAAAACTTTTTTTTGACTGTGAAACATCAGTCTGCTAGTGTAATCTAATTGCAGTTGCCTGCCTGCCAGCGTGTGTGCCAGGCTCACTGCGTAAACTGTGCCCACTTGCCCAGTGCCACCACTCATATCTGGTGTAACAGTAGTGTAAATTTACAATAAAAAAACTTTTTTGACTGTGAAACATCAGTCTGCTTGTGTAATCTAATTGCAGTTACCTGCCTGCCAGCGTGTGTGCCAGACCCACTTTCCCAGTGCCACCACTCATATCTGTTGTAACAGTAGTGTAAATTTAAAAAAAAAAAACTTTTTTGACTGTCAAACATCAGTCTGTTTGTGTAATCTAATTGCAGTTGCCTGCCTGCCAGCGTGTGTGCCAGGCCCACTTGCCCAGTGCCACCACTTATATCTGGTGTAACAGTAGTGTAAATTTAAAAAAAAAAAACTTTTTTCACTGTCAAACATCAGTCTGCTTGTGTAATCTAATTGCAGTTGCCTGCCTGCCAGCGTGTGTGCCAGGCACACTTGCCCAGTGCCACCCACTCATATCTGGTGTAACAGTAGTGTAAATTAAAAAATAAAAACGTTTTTGACTGTGAAACATCAGTCTGCTACTGTAATCTAATTGCAGTTGCCTGCCTGCCAGCGTGTGTGCCAGGCCCACGTGCCCAGTGCCACCATTCATATCTGGTGTAACAGTAGTGTAAATTAAAAAAAAAAACTTTTTTTTGACTGTGAAACATCAGTCTGCTAGTGTAATCTAATTGCAGTTGCCTGCCTGCCAGCGTGTGTGCCAGGCTCACTGCGTATACTGTGCCCACTTGCCCAGTGCCACCACTCATATCTGGTGTAACAGTAGTGTAAATTTACAATAAAAAAACTTTTTTGACTGTGAAACATCAGTCTGCTTGTGTAATCTAATTGCAGTTACCTGCCTGCCAGCGTGTGTGCCAGACCCACTTTCCCAGTGCCACCACTCATATCTGTTGTAACAGTAGTGTAAATTTAAAAAAAATAAACTTTTTTGACTGTCAAACATCAGTCTGTTTGTGTAATCTAATTGCAGTTGCCTGCCTGCCAGCGTGTGTGCCAGGCCCACTTGCCCAGTGCCACCACTCATATCTGTTGTAACAGTAGTGTAAATTTAAAAAAAAAAAAACTTTTTTGACTCTGAAACATCAGTCTGCTAGTGTAATCTAATTGCAGTTTCCTGCCTGCCAGCGTGTGTGCCAGGCTCACAGCGTATACTGTGCCCACTTGCCCAGTGCCACCACTCATATCTGGTGTAACAGTAGTGTAAATTTAAAAAAAAAAAAAAACTTTTTTGACTGTGAAACATCAGTCTGCTTGTGTAATCTAATTGCAGTTGCCTGCCTGCCAGCGTGTGTGCCAGGCCCACTTGCCCAGTGCCACCACTAATATCTGTTGTAACAGTAGTGTAAATTTTAAAAAAAAAACTTTTTTGACTGTCAAACATCAGTCTGCTAGTGTAATCTAATTGCAGTTGCCTGCCTGCCAGCGTGTGTGCCAGGCTCACAGTGTATACTGTGCCCACTTGCCCAGTTCCACCACTCATATCTGGTGTAACAGTAGTGTAAATTTAAAAAAAAATAACTTTTTTGACTGTGAAACATCAGTCTGCTAGTGTAATCTAATTGCAGTTGCCTGCCTGCCAGCGTGCGTGCCAGGCCCACTTGCCCAGTGCCACCACTCAAATCTGGTGTAACAGTAGTGTAAATTTAAAAAAAAATAACTTTTTTGACTGTGAAACATCAGTCTGCTAGTGTAATCTAATTGCAGTTGCCTGCCTGCCAGCGTGTGTGCCAGGCCCACTTGCCCAGTGCCACCACTCATATCTGGTGTAACAGTAGTGTAAATTTAAAAAAAAAAAACTTTTTTGACTGTCAAAAATCAGTCTGCTAGTGTAATCTAATTGCAGTTGCCTGCCTGCCAGCGTGTGTGCCAGGCTCACAGCGTATACTGTGCCCACTTGCCCAGTGCCACCACTCATATCTGGTGTAACAGTAGTGTAAATTTAAAAAAAAAAAAACTTTTTTGACTGGGAAACATCAGTCTGCTAGTGTATTCTAATTGCAGTTGCCTGCCTTCCAGCGTGTGTGCCAGGCTCACAGCGTATACTGTGCCCATTTGCCCAGTGCCACCACTCATATCTGGTGTAACAGTAGTGTAAATTTAAAAAAAAAACTTTTTTGACTGTGAAACATCAGTCTGCTAGTGTAATCTAATTGCAGTTGCCTGTCTGCCTGCCAGCGTGTGTGCCAGGCCCACTTGCCCAGTGCCACCACTCATATCTAGTGTAACAGTAGTGTAAATTTAAAAAAAAAAAACTTTTTTGACTGTGAAACATCAGTCTGATAGTGTAATCTAATTGCAGTTGCCTGCCTGCCTGCCAGCGTGTGTGCCAGGCTCACTGCGTATACTGTGCTCACTTGCCCAGTGCCACCACTCATATCTGGTGTAACAGTAGTGTAAATTTAAAATAAAAAAACTTTTTTGACTGTGAAACATCAGTCTGCTTGTGTAATCTAATTGCAGTTACCTGCCTGCCAGCGTGTGTGCCAGACCCACTTTCCCAGTGCCACCACTCATATCTGTTGTAACAGTAGTGTAAATTTAAAAAAAAAAACTTTTTTGACTGTCAAACATCAGTCTGTTTGTGTAATCTAATTGCAGTTGCCTGCCTGCCAGCGTGTGTGCCAGGCCCACTTGCCCAGTGCCACCACTTATATCTGGTGTAACAGTAGTGTAAATTTAAAAAAAACAAACTTTTTTCACTGTCAAACATCAGTCTGCTTGTGTAATCTAATTGCAGTTGCCTGCCTGCCAGCGTGTGTGCCAGGCACACTTGCCCAGTGCCACCCACTCATATCTGGTGTAACAGTAGTGTAAATTAAAAAATAAAAACGTTTTTGACTGTGAAACATCAGTCTGCTACTGTAATCTAATTGCAGTTGCCTGCCTGCCAGCGTGTGTGCCAGGCCCACGTGCCCAGTGCCACCATTCATATCTGGTGTAACAGTAGTGTAAATTAAAAAAAAAAACTTTTTTTTGACTGTGAAACATCAGTCTGCTAGTGTAATCTAATTGCAGTTGCCTGCCTGCCAGCGTGTGTGCCAGGCTCACTGCGTATACTGTGCCCACTTGCCCAGTGCCACCACTCATATCTGGTGTAACAGTAGTGTAAATTTACAATAAAAAAACTTTTTTGACTGTGAAACATCAGTCTGCTTGTGTAATCTAATTGCAGTTACCTGCCTGCCAGCGTGTGTGCCAGACCCACTTTCCCAGTGCCACCACTCATATCTGTTGTAACAGTAGTGTAAATTTAAAAAAAATAAACTTTTTTGACTGTCAAACATCAGTCTGTTTGTGTAATCTAATTGCAGTTGCCTGCCTGCCAGCGTGTGTGCCAGGCCCACTTGCCCAGTGCCACCACTCATATCTGTTGTAACAGTAGTGTAAATTTAAAAAAAAAAAAACTTTTTTGACTCTGAAACATCAGTCTGCTAGTGTAATCTAATTGTAGTTTCCTGCCTGCCAGCGTGTGTGCCAGGCTCACAGCGTATACTGTGCCCACTTGCCCAGTGCCACCACTCATATCTGGTGTAACAGTAGTGTAAATTTAAAAAAAAAAAAAACTTTTTTGACTGTGAAACATCAGTCTGCTTGTGTAATCTAATTGCAGTTGCCTGCCTGCCAGCGTGTGTGCCAGGCCCACTTGCCCAGTGCCACCACTAATATCTGTTGTAACAGTAGTGTAAATTTAAAAAAAAAAACTTTTTTGACTGTCAAACATCAGTCTGCTAGTGTAATCTAATTGCAGTTGCCTGCCTGCCAGCGTGTGTGCCAGGCTCACAGTGTATACTGTGCCCACTTGCCCAGTTCCACCACTCATATCTGGTGTAACAGTAGTGTAAATTTAAAAAAAAATAACTTTTTTGACTGTGAAACATCAGTCTGCTAGTGTAATCTAATTGCAGTTGCCTGCCTGCCAGCGTGTGTGCCAGGCCCACTTGCCCAGTGCCACCACTCATATCTAGTGTAACAGTAGTGTAAATTTAAAAAAAAAAAACTTTTTTGACTGTGAAACATCAGTCTGATAGTGTAATCTAATTGCAGTTGCCTGCCTGCCTGCCAGCGTGTGTGCCAGGTTCACTGCGTATACTGTGCTCACTTGCCCAGTGCCACCACTCATATCTGGTGTAACAGTAGTGTAAATTTAAAATAAAAAAACTTTTTTGACTGTGAAACATCAGTCTGCTTGTGTAATCTAATTGCAGTTACCTGCCTGCCAGCGTGTGTGCCAGACCCACTTTCCCAGTGCCACCACTCATATCTGTTGTAACAGTAGTGTAAATTTAAAAAAAAAAAACTTTTTTGACTGTCAAACATCAGTCTGTTTGTGTAATCTAATTGCAGTTGCCTGCCTGCCAGCGTGTGTGCCAGGCCCACTTGCCCAGTGCCACCACTCATATCTGTTGTAACAGTAGTGTAAATTTAAAAAAAAAAAAACTTTTTTGACTGTGAAACATCAGTCTGCTAGTGTAATCTAATTGCAGTTACCTGCATGCCAGCGTGTGTGCCAGGCTCACAGCGTATACTGTGCCCACTTGCCCAGTGCCACCACTCATATCTGGTGTAACAGTAGTGTAAATTTAAAAAAAAAAAACTTTTTGACTGTGAAACATCAGTCTGCTTGTGTAATCTAATTGCAGTTGCCTGCCTGCCAGCGTGTGTGCCAGGCCCACTTGCCCAGTGCCACCACTAATATCTGTTGTAACAGTAGTGTAAATTTAAAAAAAAAAAAACTTTTTTGACTGTCAAACATCAGTCTGCTAGTGTAATCTAATTGCAGTTGCCTGCCTGCCAGCGTGTGTGCCAGGCTCACAGTGTATACTGTGCCCACTTGCCCAGTGCCACCACTCATATCTGGTGTAACAGTAGTGTAAATTTAAAAAAAAAAACTTTTTTGACTGGGAAACATCAGTCTGCTAGTGTAATCTAATTGCAGTTGCCTACCTGCCAGCGTGTGTGCCAGGCTCACAGCGTATACTGTGCCCACTTGCCCAGTGCCACCACTCATATCTGGTGTAACAGTAGTGTAAATTTAAAAAAAATAACTTTTTTGACTGTGAAACATCAGTCTGCTAGTGTAATCTAATTGCAGTTGCCTGCCTGCCAGCGTGTGTGCCAGGCCCACTTGCCCAGTGCCACCACTCATATCTGGTGTAACAGTAGTGTAAATTTAAAAAAAAAAAACTTTTTTGACTGTCAAACATCAGTCTGCTAGTGTAATCTAATTGCAGTTGCCTGCCTGCCAGCGTGTGTGCCAGGCTCACAGCGTATACTGTGCCCACTTGCCCAGTGCCACCACTCATATCTGTTGTAACAGTAGTGTAAATTTAAAAAAAATAAACTTTTTTGACTGTCAAACATCAGTCTGTTTGTGTAATCTAATTGCAGTTGCCTGCCTGCCAGCGTGTGTGCCAGGCCCACTTGCCCAGTGCCACCACTCATATCTGGTGTAAAAGTAGTGTAAATTTAAAAAAACAAAACGTTTTTGACTGTCAAACATCAGTCTGCTAGTGTAATCTAATTGCAGTTGCCTGCCTGCCAGCGTGTGTGCCAGGCTCACAGCGTATACTGTGCCCACTTGCCCAGTGCCACCACTCATATCTGGTGTAACAGTAGTGTAAATTTAAAGAAAGAAAAAACTTTTTTGACTGGGAAACATCAGTCTGCTAGTGTATTCTAATTGCAGTTGCCTGCCTGCCAGCGTGTGTGCCAGGCTCACAGCGTATACTGTGCCCATTTGCCCAGTGCCACCACTCATATCTGGTGTAACAGTAGTGTAAATTTAAAAAAAAAAACTTTTTTGACTGTGAAACATCAGTCTGCTAGTGTAATCTAATTGCAGTTGCCTGTCTGCCTGCCAGCGTGTGTGCCAGGCCCACTTGCCCAGTGCCACCACTCATATCTGTTGTAACAGTAGTGTAAATTTAAAAAAAAAAAAAACTTTTTTGACTGTGAAACATCAGTCTGCTAGTGTAATCTAATTGCAGTTGCCTGCATGCCAGCGTGTGTGCCAGGCTCACAGCGTATACTGTGCCCACTTGCCCAGTGCCACCACTCATATCTGGTGTAACAGTAGTGTAAATTTAAAAAAAAAAAACTTTTTTGACTGTGAAACATCAGTCTGCTTGTGTAATCTAATTGCAGTTGCCTACCTGCCAGCATGTGTGCCAGGCCCACTTGCCCAGTGCCACCACTAATATCTGTTGTAACAGTAGTGTAAATTTAAAAAAATACTTTTTTGACTGTCAAACATCAGTCTGCTAGTGTAATCTAATTGCAGTTGCCTGCCTGCCAGCGTGTGTGACAGGCTCACAGTGTATACTGTGCCCACTTGCCCAGTGCCACCACTCATATCTAGAGTAACAGTAGTGTAATTTTAAAAAAAAAACTTTTTTGACTGGGAAACATCAGTCTGCTAGTGTAATCTAATTGCAGTTGCCTACCTGCCAGCGTGTGTGCCAGGCTCACAGCGTATACTGTGCCCACTTGCCCAGTGCCACCACTCATATCTGGTGTAACAGTAGTGTAAATTTAAAAAAAAATAACTTTTTTGACTGTGAAACATCAGTCTGCTAGTGTAATCTAATTGCAGTTGCCTGCCTGCCAGCGTGTGTGCCAGGCCCACTTGCCCAGTGCCACCACTCATATCTGGTGTAACAGTAGTGTAAATTTAAAAAAAAAAACTTTTTTGACTGTCAAACATCAGTCTGCTAGTGTAATCTAATTGCAGTTGCCTGCCTGCCAGCGTGTGTGCCAGGCTCACAGCGTATACTGTGCCCACTTGCCCAGTGCCACCACTCATATCTGGTGTAACAGTAGTGTAAATTTAAAAAAAAAAAACTTTTTTGACTGGGAAACATCAGTCTGCTAGTGTATTCTAATTGCAGTTGCCTGCCTGCCAGCGTGTGTGCCAGGCTCACAGCGTATACTGTGCCCATTTGCCCAGTGCCACCACTCATATCTGGTGTAACAGTAGTGTAAATTTAAAAAAAAAATAACTTTTTTGACTGTGAAACATCAGTCTGCTAGTGTAATCTAATTGCAGTTGCCTGCCTGCCAGCGTGTGTGCCAGGCTCACAGCGTAAACTGTGCCCACTTGCCCAGTGCTACCACTCATATCTGGTGTAACAGTAGTGTAAATTTAAAAAAAAAAACTTTTTTGACTGTGAAACATCAGTCTGCTTGTGTAATCTAATTGCAGTTGCCTGCCTGCCAGCGTGTGTGCCAGGCCCACTTGCCCAGTGCCACCACTAATATCTGTTGTAACATTAGTGTAAATTTAAAAAAAAAACTTTTTTGACTGGGAAACATCAGTCTGCTAGTGTATTCTAATTGCAGTTGCCTGCCTGCCAGCGTGTGTGCCAGGCTCACAGCGTATACTGTGCCCATTTGCCCAGTGCCACCACTCATATCTGGTGTAACAGTAGTGTAAATTTAAAAAAAAATAACTTTTTTGACTGGGAAACATCAGTCTGCTAGTGTAATCTAATTGCAGTTGCCTGCCTGCCAGCGTGTGTGCCAGGCTCACAGCGTATACTGTGCCCACTTGCCCAGTGCCACCACTCATATCTGGTGTAACAGTAGTGTAAATTTAAAAAAAATAACTTTTTTGACTGTGAAACATCAGTCTGCTAGTGTAATCTAATTGCAGTTGCCTGCCTGCCAGCGTGTGTGCCAGGCCCACTTGCCCAGTGCCACCACTAATATCTGTTGTAACAGTAGTGTAAATTTAAAAAAAAAAAACTTTTTTGACTGTCAAACATCAGTCTGCTAGTGTAATCTAATTGCAGTTGCCTGCCTGCCAGCGTGTGTGCCAGGCTCACAGTGTATACTGTGCCCACTTGCCCAGTTCCACCACTCATATCTGGTGTAACAGTAGTGTACATTTAAAAAAAAAAACTTTTTTCACTGGGAAACATCAGTCTGCTAGTGTAATCTAATTGCAGTTGCCTACCTGCCAGCGTGTGTGCCAGGCTCACAGCGTATACTGTGCCCACTTGCCCAGTGCCACCACTCATATCTGGTGTAACAGTAGTGTAAATTTTAAAAAAAATAACTTTTTTGACTGTGAAAAATCAGTCTGCTAGTGTAATCTAATTGCAGTTGCCTGCCTGCCAGTGTGTGTGCCAGGCCCACTTGCCCAGTGCCACCACTCATATCTGGTGTAACAGTAGTGTAAATTTAAAAAAAAAAAAAAACTTTTTTGACTGGGAAACATCAGTCTGCTAGTGTATTCTAATTGCAGTTGCCTGCCTGCCAGCATGTGTGCCAGGCTCACAGCGTATACTGTGCCCATTTGCCCAGTGCCACCACTCATATCTGGTGTAACAGTAGTGTAAATTTAAAAAAAAAAATACTTTTTTGACTGTGAAACATCAGTCTGCTAGTGTAATCTAATTGCAGTTGCCTGTCTGCCTGCCAGCGTGTGTGCCAGGCCCACTTGCCCAGTGCCACCACTCATATCTAGTGTAACAGTAGTGTAAATTTAAAAAAAAAAACTTTTTTGACTGTGAAACATCAGTCTGCTAGTGTAATCTAATTGCAGTTGCCTGCCTGCCAGCGTGTGTGCCAGGCTCACTGCGTATACTGTGCCCACTTGCCCCGTGCCACCACTCATATTTGGTGTAACAGTAGTGTAAATTTAAAATAAAAAAACTTTTTTGACTGTGAAACATCAGTCTGCTTGTGTAATCTAATTGCAGTTACCTGCCTGCCAGCGTGTGTGCCAGACCCACTTTCCCAGTGCCACCACTCATATCTGGTGTAACAGTAGTGTAAATTTAAAAAAAAAAAAAACTTTTTTGACTGGGAAACATCAGTCTGCTAGTGTATTCTAATTGCAGTTGCCTGCCTGCCAGCGTGTGTGCCAGGCTCACTGCGTATACTGTGCCCACTTGCCCAGTGCCACCACTCATATCTGGTGTAACAGTAGTGTAAATTTAAAATAAAAAAACTTTTTTGACTGTGAAACATCAGTCTGCTTGTGTAATCTAATTGCAGTTACCTGCCTGCCAGCGTGTGTGCCAGGCTCACAGCGTATACTGTGCCCATTTGCCCAGTGCCACCACTCATATCTGGTGTAACAGTAGTGTAAATTTAAAAAAAAATAACTTTTTTGACTGTGAAACATCAGTCTGCTAGTGTAATCTAATTGCAGTTGCCTGCCTGCCAGCGTGTGTGCCAGGCTCACAGCGTATACTGTGCCCACTTGCCCAGTGCCACCACTCATATCTGGTGTAACAGTAGTGTAAATTTAAAAAAATAACTTTTTTGACTGTGAAACATCAGTCTGCTAGTGTAATCTAATTGCAGTTGCCTGCCTGCCAGAGTGTGTGCCAGGCCCACTTGCCCAGTGCCACCACTAATATCTGTTGTAACAGTAGTGTAAATTTAAAAAAAAAAACTTTTTTGACTGTCAAACATCAGTCTGCTAGTGTAATCTAATTGCAGTTGCCTACATGCCAGCGTGTGTGCCAGGCTCACAGTGTATACTGTGCCCACTTGCCCAGTTCCACCACTCATATATGGTGTAACAGTAGTGTACATTTAAAAAAAAATAACTTTTTTGACTGTGAAAAATCAGTCTGCTAGTGTAATCTAATTGCAGTTGCCTGCCTGCCAGTGTGTGTGCCAGGCCCACTTGCCCAGTGCCACCACTCATATCTGGTGTAACAGTAGTGTAAATTTAAAAAAAAGCAACTTTTTTGACTGTCAAACATCAGTCTGCTAGTGTAATCTAATTGCAGTTGCCTGCCTGCCAGCGTGTGTGCCAGGCTCACAGCGTATACTGTGCCCACTTGCCCAGTGCCACCACTCATATCTGGTGTAACAGTAGTGTAAATTTAAAAAAAAAAAAACTTTTTTGACTGGGAAACATCAGTCTGCTAGTGTATTCTAATTGCAGTTGCCTGCCTGCCAGCGTGTGTGCCAGGCTCACAGCGTGTACTGTGCCCATTTGCCCAGTGCCACCACTCATATCTGGTGTAACAGTAGTGTAAATTTTAAAAAAAAAAACTTTTTTGACTGTGAAACATCAGTCTGCTAGTGTAATCTAATTGCAGTTGCCTGTCTGCCTGCCAGCGTGTGTGCCAGGCCCACTTGCCCAGTGCCACCACTCATATCTAGTGTAACAGTAGTGTAAATTTAAAAAAAAAAACTTTTTTGACTGTGAAACATCAGTCTGCTTGTGTAATCTAATTGCAGTTACCTGCCTGCCAGCGTGTGTGCCAGACCCACTTTCCCAGTGCCACCACTCATATCTGTTGTAACAGTAGTGTAAATTTTAAAAAAAAAAACTTTTTTGACTGTCAAACATCAGTCTGTTTGTGTAATCTAATTGCAGTTGCCTGCCTGCCAGCGTGTGTGCCAGGCTCACTGCGTATACTGTGCCCACTTGCCCAGTGCCACCACTCATATCTGGTGTAACAGTAGTGTAAATTTAAAATAAAAAAACTTTTTTGACTGTGAAACATCAGTCTGCTTGTGTAATCTAATTGCAGTTACCTGCCTGCCAGCGTGTGTGCCAGACCCACTTTCCCAGTGCCACCACTCATATCTGTTGTAACAGTAGTGTAAATTTAAAAAAAAAAAACTTTTTTGACTGTCAAACATCAGTCTGTTTGTGTAATCAAATTGCAGTTGCCTGCCTGCCAGCGTGTGTGCCAGGCTCACAGCGTATACTGTGCCCACTTGCCCAGTGCCACCACTCATATCTGGTGTAACAGTAGTGTAAATTTAAAAAAAAAAAAAACTTTTTTGACTGGGAAACATCAGTCTGCTAGTGTATTCTAATTGCAGTTGCCTGCCTGCCAGCGTGTGTGCCAGGCTCACTGCGTATACTGTGCCCCCTTGCCCAGTGCCACCACTCATATCTGGTGTAACAGTAGTGTAAATGTAAAATAAAAAAACTTTTTTGACTGTGAAACATCAGTCTGCTTGTGTAATCTAATTGCAGTTACCTGCCTGCCAGCGTGTGTGCCAGACCCACTTTCCCAGTGCCACCACTCATATCTGTTGTAACAGTAGTGTAAATTTTTTAAAAAAAAACTTTTTTGACTGTGAAACATCAGTCTGTTTGTGTAATCTAATTGCAGTTGCCTGCCTGCCAGCGTGTGTGCCAGGCTCACAGCGTATACTGTGCCCACTTGCCCAGTGCCACCACTCATATCTGGTGTAACAGTAGTGTAAATTAAAAAAAAAAAAACTTTTTTGACTGTGAAACATCAGTCTGCTTGTGTAATCTAATTGCAGTTGCCTGCCTGCCAGCGTGTGTGCCAGGCCCACTTGCCCAGTGCCACCACTAATATCTGTTGTAACAGTAGTGTAAATTTAAAAAAAAAAAAACTTTTTTGACTGGGAAACATCAGTCTGCTAGTGTAATCTAATTGCAGTTGCCTACCTGCCAGCATGTGTGCCAGGCTCACAGTGTATACTATGCCCACTTGCCCAGTGCCACCACTCATATCTGGTGTAACAGTAGTGTAAATTTAAAAAAAAAAAAACTTTTTTGACTGGGAAACATCAGTCTGCTAGTGTAATCTAATTGCAGTTGCCTACCTGCCAGCATGTGTGCCAGGCTCACAGCATATACTGTGCCCACTTGCCCAGTGCCACCACTCATATCTGGTCTAACAGTAGTGTAAATTAAAAAAAAATAACTTTTTTGACTGTGAAACATCAGTCTGCTAGTGTAATCTAATTGCAGTTGCCTGCCTGCCAGCTTGTGTGCCAGGCTCACTTGCCCAGTGCCACCACTCATATCTGGTGTAACAGTAGTGTAAATTTAAAAAAAAAAAAACTTTTTTGACTGTCAAACATCAGTCTGCTAGTGTAATCTAATTGCAGTTGCCTGCCTGCCAGCGTGTGTGCCAGGCTCACAGCGTATACTGTGCCCACTTGCCCAGTGCCACCACTCATATCTGGTGTAACAGTAGTGTAAATTTAAAAAAAAAAAAACTTTTTTGACTGGGAAACATCAGTCTGCTAGTGTATTCTAATTATAGTTGCCTGCCTGCCAGCGTGTGTGCCAGGCTCACAGCGTATACTGTGCCCATTTGCCCAGTGCCACCACTCATATCTGGTGTAACAGTAGTGTAAATTTAAAAAAAAAAACTTTTTTGACTGTGAAACATCAGTCTGCTAGTGTAATCTAATTGCAGTTGCCTGTCTGCCTGCCAGCGTGTGTGCCAGGCCAACTTGCCCAGTGCCACCACTCATATCTAGTGTAACAGTAGTGTAAATTTAAAAAAAAAAACTTTTTTGACTGTGAAACATCAGTCTGCTAGTGTAATCTAATTGCAGTTGCCTGTCTGCCTGCCAGCGTGTGTGCCAGGCCCACTTGCCCAGTGCCACCACTCATATCTAGTGTAACAGTAGTGTAAATTTAAAAAAAAAAAACTTTTTTGACTGTGAAACATCAGTCTGCTAGTGTAATCTAAATGCAGATGCCTGCCTGCCAGCGTGTGTGCCAGGCTCACTGCGTATACTGTGCCCACTTGCCCAGTGCCACCACTCATATCTGGTGTAACAGTAGTGTAAATTTAAAATAAAAAATTTTTTTTGACTGTGAAACATCAGTCTGCTTGTGTAATCTAATTGCAGTTACCTGCCTGCCAGCGTGTGTGCCAGACCCACTTTCCCAGTGCCACCACTCATATCTGTTGTAACAGTAGTGTAAATTTTAAAAAAAAAACTTTTTTGACTGTCAAACATCAGTCTGTTTGTGTAATCAAATTGCAGTTGCCTGCCTGCCAGCGTGTGTGCCAGGCTCACAGCGTATACTGTGCCCACTTGCCCAGTGCCACCACTCATATCTGGTGTAACAGTAGTGTAAATTTAAAAAAAAAAAACTTTTTTGACTGGGAAACATCAGTCTGCTAGTGTATTCTAATTGCAGTTGCCTGCCTGCCAGCGTGTGTGCCAGGCTCACTGCGTATACTGTGCCCACTTGCCCAGTGCCACCACTCATATCTGGTGTAACAGTAGTGTAAATTTAAAATAAAAAAACTTTTTTGACTGTGAAACATCAGTCTGCTTGTGTAATCTAATTGCAGTTACCTGCGTGCCAGCGTGTGTGCCAGACCCACTTTCCCAGTGCCACCACTCATATCTGTTGTAACAGTAGTGTAAATTTAAAAAAAAAAAAAACTTTTTTGACTGTGAAACATCAGTCTGTTTAAGTAATCTAATTGCAGTTGCCTGCCTGCCAGCGTGTGTGCCAGGCTCACAGCGTATACTGTGCCCACTTGCCCAGTGCCACCACTCATATCTGGTGTAACAGTAGTGTAAATTTAAAAAAAAAAAAACTTTTAAAAGTGTGAAACATCAGTCTGCTTGTGTAATCTAATTGCAGTTGCCTGCCTGCCAGCGTGTGTGCCAGGCCCACTTGCCCAGTGCCACCACTAATATCTGTTGTAACAGTAGTGTAAATTTAAAAAAAAAACTTTTTTGACTGTCAAACATCAGTCTGCTAGTGTAATCTAATTGCAGTTGCCTGCCTGCCTGCCAGCGTTAGTGCCAGACTCACAGTGTATACTGTGCCCACTTGCCCAGTGCCACCACTCATATCTGGTGTAACAGTAGTGTAAATTTAGAAAAAAAAACTTTTTTGACTGGGAAACATCAGTCTGCTAGTGTAATCTAATTGCAGTTGCCTGTCTGCCTGCCAGCGTGTGTGCCAGGCCCACTTGCCCAGTGCCACCACTCATATCTAGTGTAACAGTAGTATAAATTTAAAAAAAAAAACTTTTTTGACTGTGAAACATCAGTCTGCTAGTGTAATCTAATTGCAGTTGCCTGCCTGCCAGCGTGTGTGCCAGGCTCACATCGTATACTGTGCCCACTTGCCCAGTGCCACCACTCATATCTGGTGTAACAGTAGTGTAAATTTTAAAAAAAAAAACTTTTTTGACTGTGAAACATCAGTCTGCTTGTGTAATCTAATTGCAGTTGCCTGCCTGCCTGCCAGCATGTGTGCCAGGCCCACTTGCCCAGTGCCACCACTCATATCTGGTGTAACAGTAGTGTAAATTTAAAAAAAAAAAAACTTTTTTGACTGTGAAACATCAGTCTGCTAGTGTAATCTAATTCCAGTTGCCTGCCTGCCAGCGCGTGTGCCAGGCTCACAGCGTATACTGTGCCCACTTGCCCAGTGCCACCACTCATATCTGTTGTAACAGTAGTGTAAATTTAAAAAAACAACCTTTTTTGACTGTCAAACATCAGTCTGTTGTGTAATCTAATTGCAGTTGCCTGCCTGCCAGCGTGTGTACCAGGCCCACTTGCCCAGTGCCACCACTCATATCTGTTGTAACAGTAGTGTAAATTAAAAAAAAAAAAGTTTTTGACTGTGAAACATTAGTCTGCTAGTGTAATCTAATTGCAGTTGCCTGCCTGCCAGCGTGTGTGCCAGGCCCACTTGCCCAGTGGCACCACTCATATCTGGTGTAACAGTAGTGTAAATTTAAAAAAAAAAACTTTTTTGACTGTGAAACATCAGTCTGCTAGTGTAATCTAATTGCAGTTGCCTACCTGCCAGCGTGTGTGCCAGGCCCACTTGCCCAGTGCCACCACTCATATCTAGTGTAACAGTAGTGTAAATTAAAAAAAAAAACTTTTTTGACTGTGAAACATCAGTCTGCTAGTGTAATCTAATTGCAGTTGCCTGCCTGCCAGCGTGTGTGCCAGGCTCACAGCGTATACTGTGCCCACTTGCCCAGTGCCACCACTCATATCTGGTGTAACAGTAGTGTAAATTTAAAATAAAAAAACTTTTTTGACTGTCAAACATCAGTCTGTTTGTGTAATCTAATTGCAGTTGCCTGCCAGCGTGTGTGCCAGGCCCACTTGCCCAGTGCCACCACTCATATCTGTTGTAACAGTAGTGTAAATTTAAAAAAAAAATAACTTTTTTGACTGTGAAACATCAGTCTGCTAGTGTAATCTAATTGCAGTTGCCTGCCTGCCAGCGTGTGTGCCAGGCCCACTTGACCACAGTGCCACCGCTCATATCTGTTGTAACAGTAGTGTAAATTAAAAAAAAAACTTTTTTGACTGTGAAACATCAGTCTGCTTGTGTAATCTAATTGCAGTTGCCTGCCTGCCAGCATGTGTGCCAGGCTCACAGCATATAATTGTGCCCATTTGCCCAGTGCCACCACTCATATCTGGTGTAACAGTAGTGTAAATTTAAAAAAAATAACTTTTTTGACTGTGAAACATCAGTCTGCTAGTGTAATCTAATTGCAGTTGCCTGTCTGCCTGCCAGCGTGTGTACCAGGCCCACTTGCCCAGTGCCACCACTCATATCTAGTGTAACAGTAGTGTAAATTTAAAAAAAAAAACTTTTTTGACTGTGAAACATCAGTCTGCTAGTGTAATCTAATTGCAGTTGCCTGCCTGCCAGCGTGTGTGCCAGGCTCACTGCGTATACTGTGCCCACTTGCCCAGTGCCACCACTCATATCTGGTGTAACAGTAGTATAAATTTAAAATAAAAAAACTTTTTTGACTGTGAAACATCAGTCTGCTTGTGTAATCTAATTGCAGTTACCTGCCTGCCAGCGTGTGTGCCAGACCCACTTTCCCAGTGCCACCACTCATATCTGTTGTAACAGTAGTGTAAATTTAAAAAAAATAAACTTTTTTGACTGTCAAACATCAGTCTGTTTGTGTAATCTAATTGCAGTTGCCTGCCTGCCAGCGTGTGTGCCAGGCCCACTTGCCCAGCGCCACCACTCATATCTGTTGTAACAGTAGGGTAAATTTAAAAAAAAAAAACTTTTTTGACTGTCAAACATCAGTCTGCTGGTGTAATCTAATTGCAGTTGCCTGCCTGCCAGCGTGTGTGCCAGGCCCACTTGCCCAGTGCCACCACTAATATCTGTTGTAACAGTAGTGTAAATTTAAAAAAAAAAACTTTTTTGACAGTCAAACATCAGTCTGCTAGTGTAATCTAATTGCAGTTGCCTGCCTGCCAGCGTGTGTGCCAGGCTCACAGTGTATACTGTGCCCACTTGCCCAGTGCCACCACTCATATCTGGTGTAACAGTAGTGTAAATTTAAAAAAAAAAATTTTTTGACTGGGAAACATCAGTCTGCAAGTGTAATCTAATTGCAGTTGCCTACCTGCCAGCGTGTGTGCCAGGCTCACAGCGTATACTGTGCCCACTTGCCCAGTGCCACCACTCATATCTGGTGTAACAGTAGTGTAAATTTAAAAAAATAACTTTTTTGACTGTGAAACATCAGTCTGCTAGTGTAATCTAATTGCAGTTGCCTGCCTGCCAGCGTGTGTGCCAGGCCCACTTGCCCAGTGCCACTACTCATATCTGTTGTAACAGTAGTGTAAATTTTAAAAAAAAACTTTTTTGACTGTCAAACATCAGTCTGCTAGTGTAATCTAATTGCAGTTGCCTGCCTGCCAGCGTGTGTGCCAGGCTCACAGCGTATACTGTGCCCACTTGCCCAGTGCCACCACTCATATCTGGTGTAACAGTAGTGTAAATTTAAAAAAAAAAACTTTTTTGACTGTGAAACATCAGTCTGCTAGTGTAATCTAATTGCAGTTGCCTGTCTGCCTGCCAGCGTGTGTGCCAGGCCCACTTGCCCAGTGCCACCACTCATATCTAGTGTAACAGTAGTGTAAATAAAAAAAAAAAAAACTTTTAAACATCAGTCTGCTAGTGTAATCTAATTGCAGTTGCCTGTCTGCCTGCCAGCGTGTGTGCCAGGCTCACATCGTATACTGTGCCCACTTGCCCAGTGCCACCACTCATATCTGGTGTAACAGTAGTGTGAATTTAAAAAAAAAAAACTTTTTTGACTGTGAAACATCAGTCTGCTTGTGTAAGCTAATTGCAGTTGCCTGCCTGCCAGCATGTGTGCCAGGCCCACTTGCCCAGTGCCACCACTCATATCTGTTGTAACAGTAGTGTAAATTAAAAAAAAAAAATTTTTTGACTGTGAAACATCAGTCTGCTAGTGTAATCTAATTCCAGTTGCCTGCCTGCCAGCGTGTGTGCCAGGCTCACAGCGTATACTGTGCCCACTTGCCCAGTGCCACCACTCATATCTGTTGTAACAGTAGTGTAAATTTAAAAAAAACATAATTTATGTAAGAACTTACCTGATAAATTCATTTCTTTCATATTAGCAAGAGTCCATGAGCTAGTGACGTATGGGATATACATTCCTACCAGGAGGGGCAAAGTTTCCCAAACCTTAAAATGCCTATAAATACACCCCTCACCACACCCACAATTCAGTTTAACGAATAGCCAAGAAGTGGGGTGATAAGAAAAAAGTGCGAAAGCATATAAAATAAGGAATTGGAATAATTGTGCTTTATACAAAAAAATCATAACCACCACAAAAAAGGGCGGGCCTCATGGACTCTTGCTAATATGAAAGAAATGAATTTATCAGGTAAGTTCTTACATAAATTATGTTTTCTTTCATGTAATTAGCAAGAGTCCATGAGCTAGTGACGTATGGGATAATGACTACCCAAGATGTGGATCTTTCCACGCAAGAGTCACTAGAGAGGGAGGGATAAAATAAAGACAGCCAATTCCTGCTGAAAATAATCCACACCCAAAATAAAGTTTAATGAAAAACATAAACAGAAGATTCAAACTGAAACCGCTGCCTGAAGTACTTTTCTACCAAAAACTGCTTCAGAAGAAGAAATTACATCAAAATGGTAGAATTTAGTAAAAGTATGCAAAGAGGACCAAGTTGCTGCTTTGCAAATCTGATCAACCGAAGCTTCATTCCTAAACGCCCAGGAAGTAGAAACTGACCTAGTAGAATGAGCTGTAATCCTTTGAGGCAGAGTTTTACCCGACTCGACATAGGCATGATGAATTAAAAATTTCAACCAAGATGCCAAAGAAATGGCAGAAGCTTTCTGGCCTTTTCTAGAACCGGAAAAGATAACAAATAGACTAGAAGTCTTTCGGAAAGACTTAGTAGCTTCAACATAATATTTCAAAGCTCTAACAACATCCAAAGAATGCAACGATTTCTCCTTAGAATTCTTAGGATTAGGACATAATGAGGGAACCACAATTTCTCTACTAATGTTGTTGGAATTCACAACCTTAGGTAAAAATTCAAAAGAAGTTCGCAACACCGCCTTATCCTGATGAAAAATCAGAAAAGGAGACTCACAAGAAAGAGCAGATAATTCAGAGACTCTTCTCTGAATGCATAAGGCTACCGAAGGGAATGATTGTGACTGAAGGTTTCGACAAGCTGAAATCAATTTTAGACGTCTCTTGTCTGTCAAAGACAGAGTCATGGACACTGAATCTATCTGGAAACCCAGAAAGGTTACCCTTGTCTGAGGAATCAATGAACTTTTTAGTGAATTGATCCTCCAACCATGATCTTGAAGAAACAACACAAGTCGATTCGTATGAGATTCTGCTAAATGTAAAGACTGAGCAAGTACCAAGATATCGTCCAAATAAGGAAATACCACAATACCCTGTTCTCTGATTACAGACAGAAGGGCACCGAGAACCTTTGTAAAAATTCTTGGAGCTGTAGCTAGGCCAAACGGCAGAGCCACAAACTGGTAATGCTTGTCCAGAAAAGAGAATCTCAGGAACTGATAATGATCTGGATGAATCGGAATATGCAGATATGCATCCTGTAAATCTATTGTGGACATATAATGCCCTTGCTGAACAAAAGGCAAGATAGTCCTTACAGTTACCATTTTGAACGTTGGTATCCTTACATAACGATTCAATATTTTTAGATCCAGAACTGGTCTGAAGGAATTCTCCTTCTTTGGTACAATGAAGAGATTCGAATAAAACCCCAGCCCCTGTTCCAGAACTGGAACTGGCATAATTACTCCAGCCAACTCTAGATCTGAAACACATTTCAGAAATGCTTGAGCTTTCACTGGATTTACTGGGACACGGGAAAGAAAAAATCTCTTTGCAGGAGGTCTTATCTTGAAACCAATTCTGTACCCTTCTGAAATAATGTTCTGAATCCAAAGATTGTGAACAGAATTGATCCAAATTTCTTTGAAAAAACGTAACCTGCCCCCTACCAGCTGAGCTGGAATGTGTCATATTCCTGTAGCTTTAAGAACTAAGACCAACCCACTCCTTCACCTCCCTTTAAAGGTGTGATCAGTACACCTGTGCTTTGCTTGATAATTGAAGTTTGTAGTTCCCACTCTGCTTCAAGCTCTAAAGCTAAAATCTACAGATCCTGCTTTTGTACCTGTTAAAGGAAATCCTTGTTGTCATTTCTCCAGCTTCTAAACCTAAGAAGCATTTCCTGCCGCTTTACATTTCAGGAAACAGACATTGGCAGCAACTCTTGCAAGTCTGTGTTAACTCTGCAGTCTGATTTTCCAGCCAGCTCCGTTACTGAGTGTTTACCTCTACCAGGAAATAAGAACAGCTTCCCTGCGGTGATCCATTTTGACTCAGTGCCAACTTCGCTCTCTGCAGTTCTAAACTCATTAGCAAGTATCATTAATTTTATATACAATTGTCTCTAGCTGTATATATTCTTATCCAAAGATCTGCTGACATACAATCTGTTAAAGTGCACACAACTGGTTAAATCTGTCTCTCTCCTTCTCTCTGTATCACACACTCTGCCTGCTGTAACCTGATACCTCTTGATATATGGACATTGCAGACTGCAAATCAGTTTCTCACTTCTTAGCTTAACTAAAAAGAGACTTTGCTATAAAATTCTGCTTTTCTCAGACAAGTACCAATAAGCTGCTTGTTTGCTGCCTTCTATCTTTAAAGAACACAACTCTTTACAAGTGTGTAAAATATACAAAGGCTTCATTTCATCTGTTTTATTCACTTTATTTTGATTGTGTAAAGTGTTATAAAAAGAACTTGTACTAAGTAAACCAGCTATCTCCCTTGGTAATAACCTTTTGTATAAGCCTGTTTTACTTAAGGTTCTCTGGGAATAGCCACATTATACAAGCTTATAACAGAATTATCAAGCCATAAAGAAATTTACTAACATATATACATTATAGTTTAAAGCTTGTATATAAAAAAAATCATGGATCCTGCCTCAATGGCAATTGAAATAGCTTCCTTAAACCAGAAAGTTGAAATTTTAGCACAAGGTTTGACTGAAGTTAAAAATGAAAACCACACCCTGAAGAGGTTAATGAATGATTTCTTTTCAAGGAAAGAGGCTGATCACCCTGAACCACAGGTTAACCCTCCACGTATTTTTTCTGGTGAAAGAACACGCTTTCGTGAATTCAGAAATGCATGAATGGTGATGTTTTCCATGAAGCCCAGGACATATTATACTGACAAGATCAAGGTTTGTACTACCATCTCTTATCTAACTGGAGATCCCCGTTCGTGGGCTGATAAGTTTTATGAAACTTATGATCCTATTTTGAATTCTATCAGTGAATTTTTTAAGGAGATGGCTGTCTTATATGAGGATTGCAACACCCAGTTAACCGCAGAAACAAATTTGCGCACCCTGAAGCAAGGCAAACGTCCAGTTGAGGACTATGTGGCAGATTTTCAGCTCTGGGCTACAGATTCACAGTGGAATACTGTAAGTCTAAAAAACCAATTTCGTTTAGGTCTCTCTGAACATCTTAAGGATGAGATCTCTCGCATTGAACCTCCAGACACCATGGAATCCCTCATAAAGATATGCATAGCCATGGACAGACGATACAGAGAGAGGAGAGCTGAAAAACAACACCCAGAGACTTACCTCAAAAGGTTTACACCCTCTCATTCTGAAAAGACCTCCACAGCCCCTGTGCCCATGGAAATTGGGGCCATCCGTGGACCATTATCCCAAGAAGAGAAACAGAGAAGGAGGATATCAAACCTCTGTATGTACTGTGGGAATAAAGAACACAGTGTCTCTTCCTGCCCTATTCTGAACCGGCAAAAAAGGGGTAAGATTCTTATAGTTAACCCAAATACTGATAACATTCATGAATCACAATTAACTTTCACATTGTCTTTACAGTGGGACCAGCATCTTCTCAAGACTGAGGCGCTGATTGATTCTGGAGCTTATGGAAGCTTCATTGACAAAACCCTTGTAGATACTAATAAAATACCTTGTGTGCAAAAGCAAACCCCAATCTATGTGAAGGTTATTGATGGCTCTACTTATTTAAAAGGCCCAATCACACACCATACTGTTCCTTTACTTGTCTCTTGTAACATGGGTCATACAGAATACATTACGTTTGATATAATTCCTAGCTCACTACACCCCTTAATATTGGGTTATCCTTGGTTAAGAAAACACAACCCTCAAATAGACTGGAGCAGTAACACAGTAACTTTCTCTTCCCCATACTGTTCTGCTACCTGTTTTCCCTGTGTGGAAATCAAAACTCTACACCCTCATATACCATTGCAGTATTCAGACTTTTCAGATGTATTTGACCTTAAGGAAGCCGAAAATCTACCTCCACACAGACCTTATGATTGCCCCATTGATACTAAACCTGGGTCTATCATACCGTTCGACCAAGTTTATAGCTGTAACTTCTAGCCTACAAAAAGACATTTTATTAGCTTTACTAAAAGATTCTACCATTCCATCATGCTGCGTAAAGGACACCACTTCAGGTTTATACTTCTACAACAATTTGTTATACGTTCCTCCTTCTGTAAGGAAGGAGATCCTACATCTACATCATACGAACCCTATGTCCGGTCATCCTGGTATCACTAAAACCCAGGATTTATTAACAAGGAATTACTGGTGGCCTGGTTTAAGACAAGATGTAGTTACCTTTGTGTCAGATTGTCATGTATGTGCAGCTTGCAAAAAAGAACACCACAGACCTTTTGGTTTACTAAAACCATTACCTATACCTGAAGTCCCTTGGACCATGATTGGAATGGACTTCATAGTCAAATTACCACCATCTAATTCATTCACAACCATATTAGTGGTTATAGATCATCTAACTAAACTCTCTAATTTCATACCTCTTAAGAGAATTCCAAACGCTCTCACAACAGCTAAAACATTCTTTGATCACATCGTGAAACTCCATGGTTTACCGACCTCTATAGTCACTGATCGAGGGACTCAGTTTACATCCAGGTTTTGGAAGGCACTATGTAAATTGTTAAGAATCTCCTCAAGAATGACAACAGCATTTCATCCCCAATCTAATGGCCTTACTGAAAGACTGAATCAGACTTTGGAGCAATACTTAAGGTGTTATATCTCACAGAACCAGGATGACTGGGTTGAATGGTTACCGCTTGCAGAGTTCGCATACAACAATTCCATCAACTCTTCTACTAAAGTTTCACCCTTCTTTGCCACTTATGGTTACCATCCAACCACTGTACCCAACTCCATCTCCACCTCGAAATCACCTTATGCTCTGGATTATGTCTCTAATTTGAAACAAACTATGACTTCCCTAAAGATTCACTTAGAGAAATCTAAATGTACCCAAAAGAGTTATTTTGATAAAAAAACATCTAACTCCACCTCAATACTCAGTTGGCGATAGAGTTTGGCTCTCAACAAAAAACCTCAAATTAAAGGTACCAAGCAAAAAACTGGCTAACCAGTTCATAGGTCCATTCAAGATAAAAAGAATGATCAACCCTAATGCAGCGATTCTTGATCTACCTGTATCTTACAGGATACACCCATCCTTCCATGTTTCTCTATTTAAACCCTATCAAGGATCTGATGTTTATATTCCTCAAGTCATCAAGGACTCTCCTCAGCTGATAGAAGATCAAACGGAATTCGAAGTGGAATCAATTCTGGATTCGCGCCGCCGGGGTAGAACAATTGAGTATCTGGTACATTGGAAAGGGTATGGTCATGAGGAGGATTCTTGGATACCCCTTAGGGACTTACATGCTCCCCAATTGCTCACATCCTTCCATCGTCTACATCCTGACAAAACAGGTTTGGATCCGGGAAGGGGGCGCCCCTGAAAGGGGGGATCTGTCATATTCCTGTAGCTTTAAGAACTAAGACCAACCCACTCCTTCACCTCCCTTTAAAGGTGTGATCAGTACACCTGTGCTTTGCTTGATAATTGAAGTTTGTAGTTCCCACTCTGCTTCAAGCTCTAAAGCTAAAATCTACAGATCCTGCTTTTGTACCTGTTAAAGGAAATCCTTGTTGTCATTTCTCCAGCTTCTAAACCTAAGAAGCATTTCCTGCCGCTTTACATTTCAGGAAACAGACATTAGCAGCAACTCTTGCAAGTCTGTGTTAACTCTGCAGTCTGATTTTCCAGCCAGCTCCGTTACTGAGTGTTTACCTCTACCAGGAAATAAGAACAGCTTCCCTGCGGTGATCCATTTTGACTCAGTGCCAACTTCGCTCTCTGCAGTTCTAAACTCACTCGCAAGTATCATTAATTTTATATACAATTGTCTCTAGCTGTATATATTCTTATCCAAAGATCTGCTGACATACAATCTGTTAAAGTGCACACAACTGGTTAAATCTGGCTCTCTCCTTCTCTCTGTATCACACACTCTGCCTGCTGTAACCTGATACCTCTTGATATATGGACATTGCAGACTGCAAATCAGTTTCTCACTTCTTAGCTTAACTAAAAAGAGACTTTGCTATAAAATTCTGCTTTTCTCAGACAAGTACCAATAAGCTGCTTGTTTGCTGCCTTCTATCTTTAAAGAACACAACTCTTTACAAGTGTGTAAAATATACAAAGGCTTCATTTCATCTGTTTTATTCACTTTATTTTGATTTTGTAAAGTGTTATAAAAAGAACTTGTACTAAGTAAACCAGCTATCTCCCTTGGTAATAACCTTTTGTATAAGCCTGTTTTACTTAAGGTTCTCTGGGAATAGCCACATTATACAAGCTTATAACAGAATGAGGGCCGCACCTTCATGTGGACTTAGAAGCTGGCTTTGCTTTTCTAGAAGGCTTGGATTTATTCCAGACTGGAGATGGTTTCCAAACTGAAACTGCTCCTGAGGATGAAGGATCAGGTTTTTGTTCTTTGTTGAAACGAAAGGAACGAAAACGATTATTAGCTCTGTTTTTACCCTTAGATTTTTTATCCTGTGGTAAAAAAGTTCCTTTCCCACCAGTAACAGTTGAGATAATAGAATCCAACTGAGAACCAAATAATTTGTTACCCTGGAAAGAAATGGAAAGTAGAGTCAATTTAGAAGACATATCAGCATTCCAAGTTTTAAGCCATAAAGCTCTTCTAGCTAAAATAGCTAGAGATATAAACCTGACATCAACTCTGATAATATCAAAAATGGCATCACAGATAAAATTATTAGCATGTTGAAGAAGAAGAATAATATTATGAGAATCATGATCTGTTACTTGTTGCGCTAAAGTTTCCAACCAAAAAGTTGAAGCTGCCAGCGTGTGTGCCAGGCCCACTTTCCCAGTGCCACCACTCAAATCTGTTGTAACAGTAGTGTAAATTAAAAAAAAAAATACTTTTTTGACTGTCAAACATCAGTCTGCTTGTGTAAGCTAATTGCAGTTGCCTGCCTGCCAGCGTGTGTGCCAGGCCCACTTGCCCAGTGCCACCACTCATATCTGTTGTAACAGTAGTGTAAATTAAAAAAAAAAAACTTTTTGACTGTGAAACATTAGTCTGCTAGTGTAATCTAATTGCAGTTGCCTGCCTGCCAGCGTGTGTGCCAGGCGAACTTGCCCAGTGGCACCACTCATATCTGGTGTAACAGTAGTGTAAATTTAAAAAAAAAAAACTTTTTTGACTGTGAAACATCAGTCTGCTAGTGTAATCTAATTGCAGTTGCCTGCCTGCCAGCGTGTGTGCCAGGCTCACAGCTTATACTGTGCCCACTTGCCCAGTGCCACCACTCATATCTGGTGTAACAGTAGTGTAAATTTAAAATAAAAAAACTTTTTTGACTGTGAAACATCAGTCTGCTTGTGTAATCTAATTGCAGTTACCTGCCTGCCAGCGTGTGTGCCAGGCCCACTTGCCCAGTGCCACCACTCATATCTGTTGTAACAGTAGTGTAAATTTAAAAAAATAAATAACTTTTTTGACTATGAAACATCAGTCTGCTAGTGTAATCTAATTGCAGTTGCCTGCCTGCCAGCGTGTGTGCCAGGCCCACTTGCCCAGTGCCACCACTCATATCTGGTGTAACAGTAGTGTAAATTTAAAAAAAAAAAAATTTTTGACTGAGAAACATCAGTCTGCTAGTGTAATCTAATTGCAGTTGCCTGCCTGCCAGCGTGTGTGCCAGGCTCACAGCATATACTGTGCCCACTTGCCCAGTGCCACCACTCATATCTGGTGTAACAGTAGTGTAAATTTTTAAAAAAAACTTTTTTGACTGTGAAACATCAGTCTGCTTGTGTAATCTAATTGCAGTTGCCTACCTGCCAGCGTGTGTGCCAGGCCCACTTGCCCAGTGCCACCACTCATATCTGTTGTAACAGTAGTTTAAATTTAAAAAATCTAATCAGAGCTTCGGGCGCCGCAACTGCCTCTGGGAACCTTACCATGGGTCCCAGACTGCACGTCTTGTAAGTCTCTGTCTGGGAAATTATCTATCTATCTATCAAATCTATCTATTTATCTATCAAATCTATCTATCTATAGTATCTATCAAATGTATCTATTGCATCTATTGATCTATCTATCTAATCTATGTACCTATCTATCTATCAAATCTATCTATCTCGTAGCCGGACTGTTATCTGACAGCCACTTGTGTTTTGGCCATGCCATATACATATCCATGCCTCTGGGAACCTTACCATGGGTCCCAGACCGCACGTCTTGTAATTCTCTGTCTTGGAAATTATTTATCAAATCTATCTATTTATCTATCAAATCTATCTATCTATCAAATGTATCTATTGCATCTATTGATCTATCTATTTAATCTATGTATCTATTTATCTATCAAATCTATCTATCTCGTGGCCGGACTGTTATCTGACAGCCACTTGTGTTTCGGCCATGCCATATACATATCCATGCCATATACACGTCCCCTGATAGGGGACGTAACAGGGATTAAACTGATCAGAATAGTACTACTTAACACACCACTCATATCTGGTGGCACAGTAGATTGCACGCGCAGTGCCACAAATTTGAAGTAGGAGGACCGACCAAGCATCTTTTTCCATCTCCCGGTTCCTAAAATCCATGCCATATACACGTCCCCTGATAGGGGACGTAACAGGGATTAAACTGATAGGAATAGTACTACTTAACACACCTTATAATAACGCAGAGAGAGGCAACGCAGAGAGAGGGGTCTGAAGAAGAGGAGTCAGAGGAGGAAGGTGGCTTTGAGGAGGTGGAAGACCAAACACAGCAGGCATCCCAGGGGGCTTGTTGTCACCTTTCGGGGACCCTTGGTGTTGTACGTGGCTGGGTGGAGGAAGAGACCTTCAATGACATCAGTGAGGATAAGGAACGGTATCCAACCTTGTGCAAATGGGGAGTTTGCGGTTGTGCAAATGGACTGTTTGCGGTGCGTTAAAAGGACAGTCTAGGCCAAAATAAACTTTCATGATTCAGATAGAGCATGTAATTTTAAACAATTTTCCAATTTACTTTTATCACCAATTTTGCTTTGTTCTCTTGGTATTATTAGTTGCAAGCTTAACCTAGGAGGTTCATATGCTAATTTCTTAGACCTTGAAGCCCACCTCTTTCAGATTGCATTTTAACAGTTTTTCATCACTAGAGGGTGTTAGTTCACGTATTTCATATAGATAACACTGTGCTCGTGCACAAGAAGTTATCTGGGAGCAGGCACTGATTGGCTAGACTGCAAGTCTGTCAAAAGAACTGAAAAAAGGGGCTGTTTGCAGAAGCTTAGATACAAGATAATCACAGAGGTTAAAAGTATATTATTATAAATGTGTTAGTTATGCAAAACTCGGAAATGGGTAATAAAAGGATTATCTATCTTTTAAAACAATAAAAATTCTGGTGTAGACTGTCCCTTTAAACAGGGAGTTTGGTCTGTCACTGTGAAGCGGGCGTAACCCTTACACTACCTGATCGATACAACATCATACCTGATGTTTTAAAGCACGTTATTCCAAACTATTTAGGAATGTTAGGTGATTTATGCCCTTTATGGCTTAAAAACAGACTCTGCATCAACTATGTAATTTTCCATGGGAGTTTTGCCATGGATCCCCCTCCGGCATGCCACAGTCCAGGTGTTAGTCCCCTTGAAACAACTTTTCCATCACTATTGTGGCCATAAAGAGTCCCTGTGGGTTTTAAAATTCGCCTGCCTATTGAAGTCTATGGCGGTTCGCCCGGTTCGCCCATTCGTGAACAGTTGCAGAAGTTTGTGTCCGCCGTTCGTGAACGCAAATTTTTAGGTTTGCAACATCACTAATCAACATAAAAACACTGTCTCTTTAAGGGCTGACCATTTATAATATGTATATTACATATATAACTAAGCGATGATTAGGAAACTTGTATTTTTTACCATTAAAATTCTACTTCTTTAATGTATCATACCCTGCATATATTTCAATGAGAGCTATCATAGCATAAATAATATTACACAGTAATATGTTACCAGTTTATATTAAAACTCTACTGAATTACTCTACTTGCAAAAGAAATAGACTAAAATACTTTAGATACATTTAATAACATACAGCGTCTTTTCTTTTCGCCTTTTTCACAAACTCCTTGCATAAATCTTGGACATACTTAAAGCAACCTATTTATCACTTGCCAGAAAAACTCTCTTATTTACCAGACCTAAAATCACGCACATCACCGCACTTACAAATTCCTTAGTTAGTTCACTTGCAAAAACAATATATTAATATGCCTTAGACACATCAAATCTCTCATCAATCCTATTATTGGCACACAGAATTAAGCATTGTACACATTTTTATTGCAACATGACTTTAAAATCACGTTAAAGCAATAACACTTCAAGCAAATCATTACAGCATCAGATTTCTTAGCTAAGAAACACTGATACACAAACAGTTAAATTAAATACCAGTCATAAAACACAGATGAAAAAAAGGACCAAGGCCAGCGTTTGCAGCGATACACACACAAACTTATATCAACTTGCAAACCATAAATTCATTCCCAACATTCATTCTTAAGCAAATTTAACATACACCAAACTTTTAAAGACACAGGAAACACATTTTTATTAATGTTCAATCTCTTTAAGGAAAACATATATTTCAAACATATCAGAGACATTAGTAACACAACAAGATAAACTCTCCACCAAATTTAAAATGTATCTAAAATTGTCTGAACTTGTTGAGAATGGCTATTTCCCAGCAAATTAAGATGTGAACAAATTATTTTAAGACAAGATAATAAATCCTCACATATTTAGTGGGGAGCAAACCTTTTACACGTAACACGGGACACAGTGAAGACACCAAACACTTCTTACACATAAATTAAACAGAATCTCCGCTACACAGATTCTCAGTTTCGTTACTGCAAAGACCATAAAACAAAAAGAAAGGGTTTTCACACACCAAGCTATTTTTCAAGATACATCCTGTCATTTCACATTACAACATTATGTACAGGGAGTCAGGAACTTTTCTCCATGAGCACAGTATGCAACAAACAGCAACAACACTTATCACTAAGCCCTTTGAACAGACCCCACATTCACAACACAATAAGATTAGCAATGAAATAAGCAACTAAGCAACAAGCATCAAGTGACCATTCAGCTCCAGTGATATTTAAACTAAACTATATGCTTATATAAGGGACTTTAACCCTTTAAAACCCTTAAAATGAAATACTTAACTTCCGTTATCGCAAGACTTTAACTTGTGAACAAATAAGGTGAGACTTTAACTCACGCTATAACTTGTGCTTGGACTTAAACCTTCGCAAAACCCACGCTTAACGACATGATTCAAACCTGTCCAGGGGAGTTTAACCCCTTATAAAGGGACTTTAACCCTTAAGATATCACTTAGGGAAAAGCAGAATAAAAACACTTATCTACTTACCCCTGTGTGAATCCCACGCTCTGACACCAGAATTGTTAGGCGTTAACTTATAACCGGGGGTATCACTTTACAATTAGCAGTATTCTACACCTTCACCTGGAACTGAATGGGTTACTTGACAAGAAAATTGATGGAACCTGTAGAGACAGATAGAGAGGCGCTTCATAGAGCAGTAACGTCAAGACTAAGGGATGAACAAGTAACAGTCACAAGCTCCGACCAGGAGGGTACTCACATAGGAGGCGGCACTAGAAGGTGCCTAACAGTGCAGGATGGGACCACACGTTGCACGACAAACACACAGGAAACACCATGTGGGTTCCGGTAGCCAATCAGCGGTAGCAAAGGGTCAAACATCACAGTGATGGCCAATCCCAGTGCCACAAACTCGGTTACAGTTCAGTGCAAGCTAATATTCTGTAAAAAGAAGTACGTAGGGCAAGTGGTAATAAAATGTCAAAATTTTATTGTGACAGGATTAAACACAGCAACGCGTTTCTCAACCATTTAGGTCGTTTCATCAGGCTGACTGATGAACACATTGCTGTGTTTATTCGGACACACCCCTGGACACACCCCTGGTGGTAGATTTTGTGTAAGCGACCTTTGGAGAATATTGATAAGGGCACATGCACTCCTGTTCACTGTTTGTGGCTGCTTAGAGAGCAGCTACTGAGTTTCCCATGGCATACGCATTGCTATCTGCACACTTAACATGTGGCAAACAAATGTATAATCCGTACAGTGATTTATTTTGCAAAAATAAATTTTGCTTCATAAATAAAAAAATTCTTCTAATCATAATTTTAATACACTGATGTGCCTTTTCATTTCCATTAGAAGTTCACTCTAATAAATATTTGACCAAGGTTTTTCAACTTAGCGCTGCAGAATCTGTTGGTGCTCTATAAATAACTGATAATAATAAAAATAATAACTCCAGTCCTCAAGATAATTTGTTTAAAATAAAATCATTTAACTTCATAGAGAATGTTATGTCCCTTTTAGACAATGTTAAAGCACAGAGATAAGAAAATACATTGCAGTTAAAAAGCAATATGGTGAGGTATTCTCATTCTCAACCATGAAAATTAACACACACACACATACATATACAGTATATATATACACACTGTATATATATATATATATATATATATATATATATATATATATATATATATATATATATATATATATACACACTATTTATATATATATATATATATATATATATATATATATATATACACATCCAAAAAAGTAGGCGCACTATGGCAAAAGAAACTTCTCCTCAAAATGTAAAAACACAAATTTATTTTAGAGAGTTAAAAGCATAACAGCAAAATCGCTGAGAAGGCACACATAATAAAACAAACACACTTGTTGTGCGGTCGAGACCTTACGCAGACATGTTTCGTGCGCATGCGCACTTGGTCACTGCATAATTGCAGTCTGGATCGCATACACTTTTGTAGCAAATTCTTAAAGGTAAATTACCCTTTTATAGCAACATTGTGTTTCAAATACCTTACACCATGGATATACAATGCACAGTTTAAGCAAGTTACCTGAAGGATTTGAAATGTTTAGAACTCAAAAATGTATACATTTATATCAGACAGTTAACTTCAAAGGTTTGTTAGAACTAGTGTTCTCCTTCAAACAAAGTATAAGTATTATAACTCGTATATTTAAAGGAATAGAGTAATTTTCTTTAGATATTTTAGTCTTTATAAATTGTATGCCTGTGTACCTTTTTTAGGTTCTAAACTATTTAGGGGAATTACAGATCAAAATTGGTTTTCCCTTACTTGTACTAAGAGAATATTAAATCAGAAATGGTTTTCAAACTTTAAGATATTTAGTTTTTGAAGAAAATTACGAATTGTGATACATCTATCATTAGACAAATAAATCTAAATCTCTTCTCACATTCAATCCTTGTGGATTACTTGCTTTGAGAGAGAAAATCCAGAAAACTTCTCTTTTATTAAGGGTTACATTTGCCCCCTCCTATGCCAACCTGTTTATGGGTTGGTGGGAGCTGTTCCACGTCTTTGGAGACAGGAATACTTTCAGGAATAAGATTATTCATTTTTTTCGGTATATTGATGATCTGCTCTTTATATTTGAGGGTGACTCCAAAGAAGCTGACTGTTTTTGCAGTTATCTCAATGAGAATGTATGTGGGTTAAAATTTATAGGGGAACATAATCCTGACTCCATTAATTTTTTGGATTTAAATTTGCATGCAAATCGGGATAGTGAATCTATTGTAACTACCTTATATAGAAAACCCACAGCTGGAAATACTATACTACAGTATAACTCATGCCATCCCAGGCATGTACTAAGAGGTATTCCCAAAGGGGAATATATAAGGGCCAAGAGGAACTGCTCTAGTAATGAAGATTACATAAAACAATGTGGAATAATAACAGACAGAGACAAAGAGGATATGATGAAAAGATATTAATTAAAGCAAGGGACAGCATACAAAATGCTACAAGGGGGGACTTGTTAACATATAAAAATAAAAACTTAAAACATACGGATAAATGTAAACCTAAGTTTTAACTACTTACAGTACTGACTACAACAACATATGTAAGATTATAAAAGTAACAATACCCATTTTGTATTCTGATCCAGCTTTGAAAGAAATAACCCAAGAAGGGGTAGAATTAATACCCAAAAGAGGAAAAACATTGGCCAATTACCTTTCCCCTTCTGATCTTCCCATTAAAATTAATAAATGCTGGCTAAAAGAAAGGAAAGGTTTCTTTAAATGTAGATTTCGATGGGGTGTAGCACCAAAGACGAGCACCTATAGCTCTGAACAGTAGGCTAACTAGCTAGCTTGGAAAATGTACTAAGAAAATAAATGTGTTCAGAGCTCCTCAAATGGGCTAGGTGTTGTACAATGTGTAGAGTGTGTGTTTAGAAATATTTTAATTGTAAATCTAGTACTTTACACAAGAATAAAACTACCGTGGCATGTTTTATTCTTGTGTAAAGTACTAGATTTACAATTAAAATATTTCTAAACACACACTCTACACATCGTACAACACCTAGCCCATTTGAGGCACTCTGAACACATTTATTTTCTTAGGCCTAGATTTGGAGTTCGGCGGTAAAAGGGCTGTTAACGCTCCGCGGGCTTTTTTCTGGCCGCACCATAAATTTAACTCTGGTATCGAGAGTTTAAACAAATGCTGCGTTAGGCTCCAAAAAAGGAGCGTAGAGCATTTTTACCGCAAATGCAACTCTCGATACCAGAGTTGCTTACGGACGCGGCCGGCCTCAAAAACGTGCTCGTGCACGATTCTCCCATAGGAAACAATGGGGCTGTTTGAGCTGAAAAAAAACCTAACACCTGCAAAAAAGCAGCGTTCAGCTCCTAACGCAGCCCCATTGTTTCCTATGGGGAAACACTTCCTACGTCTGCACCTAACACTCTAACATGTACCCCGAGTCTAAACACCCCTAACCTTACACTTATTAACCCCTAATCTGCCGCCCCCCGCTATCGCTGACACCTGCATATTTTTTTTAACCCCTAATCTGCCGCTCCGTAAACCGCCGCAACCTACGTTATCCCTATGTACCCCTAATCTGCTGCCCTAACATCGCTGACCCCTATATTATATTTATTAACCCCTAATCTGCCCCCCTCAACGTCGCCGACACCTGCCTACACTTATTAACTCCTAATCTGCCGAGCGGACCTGAGCGCTACTATAATAAAGTTATTAACCCCTAATCCGCCTCACTAACCCTATCATAAATAGTATTAACCCCTAATCTGCCCTCCCTAACATCGCCGACACCTAACTTCAATTATTAACCCCTAATCTGCCGAGCGGACCTCACCGCTACTATAATAAATGTATTAACCCCTAAAGCTAAGTCTAACCCTAACACTAACACCCCCCCTAAATTAAATATAATTTTAATCTAACGAAATAAATTAACTCTTATTAAATAAATTATTCCTATTTAAAGCTAAATACTTACCTGTAAAATAAATCCTAATATACATACATACATAGTAACATAGTAGATAAGGTTGAAAAAAGACTGAAGTCCATCGAGTTCAACCTATACAAATCTAAAATACTTACAAAAAGCTCCAGTTAAGCTTAAATAACCCCATTAAAATGTGACCCATTTAATACTAGCAATCATATCCATGAATTTTGTTTATATACAGAAATTTATCCAGACTATTTTTAAATGTATCTATGGTATTGGCATTCACTACCTCCTTTGGTAATGAGTTCCACAATTTTATTGCTCTTACAGTGAAAAAAACGTTTCCGTTGCAGGAGATTAAATCTCCTTTCCTCCAACCTTAAATTATGACCTCTTGTCAGAACCAATTTTCTTGGAATAAAAAGAGCTTCTGCCATCTCTGTATATGGGCCTTGAATATATTTATATAAAGTAATCATGTCACCTCTCAAGCGCCTTTTTTCTAAAGAGAACAGACCCAGTTTGGCTAGCCTCTCCTCATAGGTTAATTTCTCCAATCCCCTTATTAGCTTTGTGGCCCTTCTCTGAACTTTTTCTAGTTCTGCAATATCTTTTTTAGCAATCGGTCCCCAGAACTGCACTCCAAACTCAAGGTGAGGTCTTACCAGGGCTTTATATAATGACAGAATTATGCTTTCCTCCCTTGAATCAATGCCTCTTTTAATACATGCTAGTATCTTATTAGCCTTTGAAGCCGCTGCCCTGCATTGTGCACTCATCTTTAGCTTGTTATCTATTACTACTCCCAAATCCCTTTCCTCCTGTGTTTGGCTAAGTCTTGTCCCATTTAAAAAATACATAGCCTGCTTATTTTTACTTCCAAAATGTAGAACCTTACATTTTTCCGTATTAAATCTCATTTTCCATTCACTTGCCCATAGTTCTAATTTTAGCAAATCCCTTTGCAAAGAGAGTTCATCCTGCTCTGACCTAATGACCTTACTTAACTTAGGATCATCTGCAAAAATAGAGATGTCGCTATTTAATCCTTGCTCCAAGTCATTTATAAAAATATTAAAAAGAACAGGGCGCAGTACTGATCCCTGGGGGACGCCACTGATTACCTTTGTCCAATCTGAGTATGATCCATTTACTGCTACTCTTTGCTCCCTATCTTTTATCCAGTTATTTATCCATGAGCTAACATTTTCAGCTATTCCCAGTCCCTTAATTTTGTGCATTAATCTCTCATGTGGCACTGTATCAAATGCCTTTGCAAAATCTAAGTATATCACATCAACTGATTCCCCTTTATCTATATTTTTACTTACTTCCTCGTAGAATCTAATTAGATTAGTTTGACATGATCTATTTCTCCTAAAGCCATGCTGATTAGAACTCATAATCTTGTTTACACGAATATGCTCATCAATATAATCCCTTATAATCCCTTCAAATATCTTCCCCACTATTGATGTCAGACTAACTGGTCTATAGCTTCCTGGATCATCCCTGCTTCCCTTTTTGAAGAGTGGCACCACATCAGCTTTACGCCAATCCTGGGGTACCATGCCTGAGGATAATGAGTCTTGAAAAATTAAGAGTAAAGGTTTGTCTATAACAGTGCTAAGTTCCCTTAACACCCTTGGGTGTATTCCATCTGGGCCTGGAGTTTTATTTACCTTAATGTTTTTTCCTGATATCCTCTAAACAAAACCCAGTTAGTGGTATGGACTGGCATGTTCTATTCTGTTCCAAAGTATCATTCAATGGTTCCTCTCTTGTGTATACTGAAGAAAAAAACTGGTTTAGTACCTCAGCCTTCTCCCTGTCATTATTTATCATGCTACCCTCCACACATTTTAATGTACCTATATTATCCTTCTTAGATTTTTTGCTATTTATGTACTTAAAGAACCTTTTAGGGTTAGACTTAGAATCCTTGGCAATTAATTTTTCATATTCAATTTTGGCTAATTTGATTGCTTTTTTGCATGCTTTGTTACATTCCTTATAAATATTGTATGCTGAGTCTGTACTATTTTCTTTTAATAATTTAAATGCCCAACGTTTTTTCCTAATTTCTTTTAACACATTTATATTTAGCCATAACGGCTTATTTTTTTTATTTTTATTTTTATAACCATATGGTATGTATTGATATGTATATTTATTTAACAAATTTTTAAATATTATCCATTTATCCTCTGTATTTTTATTAGAAAATACATTGTCCCAATTTATATTATTTAATGATTTCCTTAAATCGTTGAATTTTGCTTTCTTGAAATTAAAAGTCTTAGTTAAGCCTTTAAAAAAAAATTATATTATAGCTATTTTAGGATTAATATTTATTTTACAGGCAACTTTGTAATTATTTTAACCAGGTACAATAGCTATTAAATAGTTAAGAACTATTTAATAGCTACCTAGTTAAAATAATAACAAATTTACCTGTAAAATAAATCCTAACCTAAGATATAATTAAACCTAACACTACCCTATCAATAAATTAATTAAATAAACTACCTACAATTACCTACAATTAACCTAACACTACACTATCAATAAATTAATTAAACACAATTCCTACAAATAAATACAGTTAAATAAACTAGCTAAAGTACAAAAAATAAAAAAGAACTAAGTTACAAAAAATAAAAAAATATTTACAAACATCAGAAAATTATTACAACAATTTTAAACTAATTACACCTACTCTAAGCCCCCTAATAAAATAACAAAGACCCCCAAAATAAAAAATTCCCTACCCTATTCTAAATTAAAAAAGTTACAAGCTCTTTTACCTTACCAGCCCTGAACAGGGCCCTTTGCGGGGCATGCCCCAAGGATTTCAGCTCTTTTGCCTGTAAAAAAAAACATACCATACCCCCCCAACATTACAACCCACCACCCACATACCCCTAATCTAACCTAAACCCCCCTTAAATAAACCTAACACTAAGCCCCTGAAGATCTTCCTACCTTGTCTTCACCATACCAGGTTCACCGATCCGTCCTGGCTCCAACATCTTCATCCAACCCAAGCGGGGGTTGGCGATCCATCATCCGGTGCTGAAGAGGTCCAGAAGAGGCTCCAAAGTCTTCCTCCTATCCGGCAAGAAGAGGACATCCGGACCGGCAAACATCTTCTCCAAGCGGCATCTTCAATCTTCTTCCATCCGGTGCGGAGCGGGTCCATCTTGAAGCAGGCGACGCGGATCCATCCTCTTCTTCCGTTGTCTCCCGACGAATGACGGTTCCTTTAAGGGACGTCATCCAAGATGGCGTCCCTCGAATTCCGATTGGCTGATAGGATTCTATCAGCCAATCGGAATTAAGGTAGGAATTTTCTGATTGGCTGATGGAATCAGCCAATCAGAATCAAGTTCAATCCGATTGGCTGATCCAATCAGCCAATCAGATTGAGCTCGCATTCTATTGGCTGATCGGAACAGCCAATAGAGACAACGGAAGAAGAGGATGGATCCGCGTCGCCTGCTTCAAGATGGACCCGCTCCGCACCGGATGGAAGAAGATTGAAGATGCCGCTTGGAGAAGATGTTTGCCGGTCCGGATGTCCTCTTCTTGCCGGATAGGAGGAAGACTTTGGAGCCTCTTCTGGACCTCTTCAGCACCGGATGATGGATCGCCAACCCCCGCTTGGGTTGGATGAAGATGTTGGAGCCAGGACGGATCGGTGAACCTGGTATGGTGAAGACAAGGTAGGAAGATCTTCAGGGGCTTAGTGTTAGGTTTATTTAAGGGGGGTTTGGGTTAGATTAGGGGTATGTGGGTGGTGGGTTGTAATGTTGGGGGGGGGTATGGTATGTTTTTTTTTACAGGCAAAAGAGCTGAAATCCTTGGGGCATGCCCCGCAAAGGGCCCTGTTCAGGGCTGGTAAGGTAAAAGAGCTTGTAACTTTTTTAATTTAGAATAGGGTAGGGAATTTTTTATTTTGGGGGGCTTTGTTATTTTATTAGGGGGCTTAGAGTAGGTGTAATTAGTTTAAAATTGTTGTAATATTTTTCTTATGTTTGTAAATATTTTATTATTTTTTGTAACTTAGTTCTTTTTTATTTTTTGTACTTTAGCTAGTTTATTTAATTGTATTTATTTGTAGCAATTGTGTTTAATTAATTTATTGATAGTGTAGTGTTAGGTTAATTGTAGGTAATTGTAGGTAGTTTATTTAATTAATTTATTGATAGGGTAGTGTTAGGTTTAATTATATCTTAGGTTAGGATTTATTTTACAGGTAAATTTGTTATTATTTTAACTAGGTAGCTATTAAATAGTTCTTAACTATTTAATAGCTATTGTACCTAGTTAAAATAAATACCAAGTTGCCTGTAAAATAAATATTAATCCTAAAATAGCTATAATATAATTATAATTTATATTGTAGCTATATTAGGATTTATTTTACAGGTAAGTATTTAGCTTTAAATAGGAATCATTTATGTAATAAGAGTTAATTTATTTCGTTAGATTAAAATTATATTTAAGTTAGGGGGGTGTTAGTGTTAGGGTTAGATTTAGCTTTAGGGGTTAATCAATTTATTAGAATAGCGGTGAGCTCCGGTCGTCAGATTAGGGGTTAATAATTGAAGTTAGGTGTCGGCGATGTTAGGGAGGGCAGATTAGGGGTTAATACTATTTATGATAGGGTTAGTGAGGCGGGTTAGGGGTTAATAACTTTATTATAGTAGCGCTCAGGTCCGCTCGGCAGATTAGGGGTTAATAAGTGTAGGCAGGTGTCGGCGACGTTGAGGGGGGCAGATTAGGGGTTAATAAATATAATATAGGGGTCGGCGGTGTTAGGGGCAGCAGATTAGGGGTACATAGGGATAACGTAGGTGGCGGCGCTTTGCGGTCGGAAGATTAGGGGTTAATTATTTTAAGTAGCTGGCGGTGACGTTGTGGGGGGCAGGTTAGGGGTTAATAAATGTAATACAGGGGTCGGCGGGGTTAGGGGCAGCAGATTAGGGGTACATAAGTATAACGTAGGTGGCGGTCGGCAGATTAGGGGTTAAAAATTTAAATCGAGTGGCGGCGATGTGGGGGGAGCTCGGTTTAGGGGTACATAGGTAGTTTATGGGTGTTAGTGTACTTTAGGGTACAGTAGTTAAGAGCTTTATGAACCGGCGTTAGCCAGAAAGCTCTTAACTCCTGCTATTTTCAGGCGGCTGGAATTTTGTCGTTAGAGCTCTAACGCTCACTTCAGAAACGACTCTAAATACCAGCGTTAGAAAGATCCCATTGAAAAGATAGGATACGCAAATGGCGTAGGGGGATCTGCGGTATGGAAAAGTCGCGGCTGAAAAGTGAGCGTTAGACCCTTTAATCACTGACTCCAAATACCGGCGGTAGCCTAAAACCAGCTTTAGGAGCCTCTAACGCTGGTTTTGACGGCTACCGCCGAACTCCAAATCTAGGCCTTAGCTTCTTAAATGTAGAAAGAACATTTGTAAAACATGTAATCATGTAATTGAAGGAAATATCTTTACCTCACATGTCACACAACAAAAACATGAAATCAATTACTACATAAATTGTTCAACTACTCATGTGGTATATTTATTAACATGTCAACTTTGCAAAATTCAATATGTAGGAAAAACGAAACGCTGTATCAAGGATAGGTTTTTACAACATTTAAGATCCATTGAAGATGAAAGTACAGATACTCAGGTATCCAGACACTTTAAAACATTTCACAATTCTGATGCATCCATGCTAAAGATACAGGGAATTGATCATCTTCCTGCATGGAAACGTGGTGGTGATACGGAGGATAGACTTAATAAAAGAGAAGTTTTCTGGATTTTCTCTCTCAAAACAAGTAATCCACAAGGATTGAAAATGAGAAGAGATTTAGATTTATTTGTCTAATGATAGATGTATCACAATTCATAATTTTCTTCAAAAACTAAATATCTTAAAGTGAAGGTAAAGTTTTAATGCTTTGAATAGCTAAATTAAATTATTAATAGCACATTAAGATGGCCACTAAGTTTATTTTTCTCTAATTTGTGAATTTCAATATTTATAATACATACTAATCTTCCTACCGTTTCCGTCCAAACTTCTCCCCACCTCTACTTCCTTGTTATCTCTGATGTTACGTATAGAGCGGTCCCACCCGCTCTATACGCATCTCCCAAGAACGTGCACGATGATCCTACCTATTGCGCATGCTCGAAACGCCGATATAAACAACTACTGCGCATGCGATACTTTTCAATCTAGAGAATCAATGCGCATGCGTTAGTGTTTGTCCCAAGTAGAGCGTTGTTATTGTTAGTTTGGGCAAAGGTTCTGGGCGAAACGGGAGAACGCTTGTAGTCCTAAACGGAGGATAAGACAGGAGCGCATGCGCATTTAAAATATGAGGCGGGTGACGTAGAACGACGGCCACCTAACGGCCAGATTTTCAATTGGTGCTTTTGAGAACGTGATCCAGTAAAAAAAAAACACACACCAAAAAAAGTTGATTTGGATTACATTAATATTGCGATTTTATATGGCGATAACTTTTTAAAACTTTCAATGTGAAGAAGATGATGAATGAGACTCATATTTATTTGGCAAATAGTATTTAATTCAAGTTTATAAACAGGTAACTTAACCTTCACTTTAAAGTTTGAAAATCATTTCTGATTTAATATTCTCTTAGTGCAAGTAAGGGAAAACCAATTTTGATCTGTAATTCCCCTAAATAGTTTAGGTACACAGGCATAAAATTTATAAAGACTAAATGGTTTGATAAAATATCTAAAGAAAATTACTCTGTTCTTTTAAATATACGAGTTATAATACTTATACTTTGATTGAAGGAGAACACTAGTTCTAACAAACCTTTGAAGTTAACTGTCTGATATAAATGTATACATTTTTGAGTTATAAACATTTCAAATCCTTCAGACAACTTGTATATCCATGTTGTAAGGTATTTGAAACACAATGTTGCTATAAAAGGGTAATTTATCTTTAAGAATTTGCTACAAAAGTGTATGCGATCCAGACTGCAATCATGCAGTGACCAATTGCGCATGCGCACGAAACATGTCTGCGTAAGGTCTCGACCGCACAACAAGTGTGTTTGTTTTATTATGTGTGCCTTCTCAGCGATTTTGCTGTTATGCTTTTAACTCTCTAAAATAAATTTGTGTTTTTACATTTTGAGGAGAAGTTTCTTTTGCCATAGTGCGCCTACTTTTTTAGATGTATATGATTTGATTGGCGTGGTTAACCGGCCTGGGCTTTGGCTGCACTTGCTACACTTGTCTTCTGACTACTCCCACTCTCCATGGTGCCGTGTTCCTGGGAATCAACAGGTCATTTTGACGATATTGCAGGATCTCTTTGTGCGCTTTTACAGTTTTATCTTTGTATTTATATATATATATATATATATATATATATATAACCTCATGTTCATGTCTTGAGTAAATTATGGTTTTCTTATCATGCTTATAGAGGTGTGTCCCTTTCCACTAATAAAAATTGGTATTTGTTATTATCAGACAGTGAGAATTAGGGCCCGGTTCTAAAAAGCTCTCTGGGCTTGTGAGATTCTATAAAAATGCTTGCCAGTCCTATTTCCCTGGTGGAATTATTATATTGTATTGTTAGGTGCATCAAAAATCACAACAAAATTGTTCACCAAAAATCGTATTTTATCAAAAATGTTAAATTTGTGCGTAAATTACACAGAAATAAATAGTAATAAATATGTACAGAGTGAATGGTAATTTAAGTACACTGGATCTGCAAAAAACACATAGCAATTTGTATTTATAAGTACAAAATCCAAAGAGTAATTGTTTTTTGTCATAAAATGGGCTGAACATGGACGTTCCATGGGCGTAAATGAAATTGCCTCTCAAATCCCAGCGTAATTCTGTAAACATTTCCGTCCTACAGAGCTCACTGTTGATGTCGAGCTTTTATCAAAAACACAAAACATTATTACTCTGAAAGGAAAACCTAAGCATACGAAAATAACGGTGAATTTTGAACATACACTGGGTTCTGCCTCTGTACTTCCTCCTGCATTGCAAACGTTTACATAACAGAGAGCTCTCATTATTTCTATAGGAGGCATCTCACCACTCACAGGGACAGACAATTTTTTTTTAAAGAATTCCATGAGTGTCTGGAAAAAATGCCTAGACTGGCGAATTTTATAGAATTGTCCCCTTAGTAAGAAGTACAAAATCAATTCTGTAGTTTATCAATATCTTTGCTTAACACTTCATGTACCAAAAGTATTTTGACATGTGTAAATGATGCTCTTTCAAATGCATAACAGAATATTTAAGTACCATGTCCCTTAATGTTCTTGGCTGATTTGTTTAACGTCTGCTGGCTAGACAGACGTTACATACCACTAAGATCTTTAAAGGGACAATGCACTCAAGTCAGCAGCTAAGAGTTTATTGTATTTAAAGATTTTGAAGGAACCCTCTTTCAAACAGCGTGTCTCTCTCACTCCAGTACCTCAGTGGGAGGTAGATTTCTGCAAATAATTCTTATTTACATAGCTTTTCTATAACCAATACTGTAGTAGTGAAAATGTCAGTATAGGTGGTAGTTTTAACTAGCAAACAGCTATTTCATAAGACAAAACCAAGTTAAAGTAGCTATCCTATAATATAAAAGGCCAAGTGTGTTTGTCCGACGCTGTCATGCGCAGTAGAGACAGCACAAGGACAAACACACCTGGCCTTACCTGACATGCTGTTTGAGGCGAAAGTGGGCATGGTTGGGAGGGAACGTGGGCATGGCTGGACGGGAGTGTGGGCGTGGCCGGCATGGTCGGGCATGGCCAGGGGCGCGGTCGGGCATGGCGAGGGCGTGGCCGGGCGCGGTCGGCGCGCAAGAGGGGGGAGAGAAATAGAAAGAGAGGGAGAGAGACAAAAAGAGATAGGAAAGAGCTAAAAGAGAGGGGATAGAGCAAAATAGAGGGAAGAGAGAGACATAGAGAGGGGGAGAGAGAGCAAAAGAGAGGGTGGAGAGAGAGCAATAGAGAGGGGGAGAGAGAGAAAAAGAGAGGGGGAGGAGAGAGCAAAAGAGAGGGGGAGAGAGAGCAATAGAGAAGGGGAGAGAGAGAGCAAAAGAGAGGGATGGAGAGAGAGAGCAAAGAGAGGGGAGAGAGACAGAGCAAAAGAGAGGGAGGGAGAGAAAGAGCAAAATAGAGGGATGGAGAGAGAGAGCAAAAAAAAGGAGACAGAGGCAGAGCAAAAGAGAGGGGGAGAGAGAGAGTGCAAAAGAGAAGGGAGAGAGAGCGCAAAAGAGAGGGGGGAGAGAGAGTGCAAAAGAGAGGGGGAGATAGAGAGCACAAAAGAGAGGGGGGAGAGAGAGAGTGCAAAAGAGGGGGGAGAGAGAGAGCGCAAAAGAGAGAGAGAATGCAAAAGAGAGGGGGGAGAAAGAGAGCATAAAAGAGAGGGGGGAGAGAGGGCGCAAAAGAGAGGGGGAGAGAGAGTAAAAGAGAGGGGGGAGAGAAATCAAAATAGAGGGGGAGAGAGGGAGCAAAAGAGAGTGGGGAGAGAGAGAGCAAAAGAGAGGTAGAGCGAGAGAGAGCGCAAAAGAGAGGGGAGAGAGCGCAAAAGAGAGGGGGAGAGAGCACAAAAGAGAGGGGGAGAGAGAGAGAAAGGGGTGGGACCGCTGTACTGCAAAAAATGGCCCGTGTGAACGGGCTTAAGGACTAGTTTTTAAATAATTTAGTACACTCCAGCAATTAAACTGGATCATTACATTAAAGGGTAGAACAATCTTCAGTGCAATGTCCATTTAAACCTGGCATGCTTCGAGTTAGACATCCTGCTACAAAAAACTTTGAATATTTTTTCAATATCATTTTTCAATTTATTGATGAGCATTTATCAGTTTTGAAATACAAAGCCAGCATTATAGTGTTAGATTATGTTGTTATCACTGAAGAGATAACAATTACAGCTGCTAAATCACTTGGGCACCAATGTTATTTGTTACAGATGAATAACATAAACCACGAAAAGCTAAATTAAATTAATAAAATTTGATTATTATTGAACACATAAACGTCATTCAGTTTATTTGTTATCAAAACAGTTTATTCTGCCATTTCTTGATATTACCTTTTGTTGGAAGTACTTGATACAATATATCGATTTTTATTTAATTAAAAGATTATCTCCTTTCTATTTTTTGCTTTCAATTGCTTTAGCATAAATTGAGTATCCTATATTCTCTCCCGTAATAATATAAAGTTATAATTTAAAACAGTAATCCTCATTGGCAATACTTATAAAGCATTCCACTGGTAATTGAGGTTTTGATGTATTTGTGCTTAGTACCAGTGCTGGGCAATAGAAGTACATTCCTTCATTAAGTAAATGACTGTTTACTGAAAATGTATCAAACCAACTTATTGAGAACATCAGTTCTTGATTATTTCCAATAACCATAAAGAAAATGTATATGTGATAGGGCTATTGTGTTTGCATGACTATATCCTGCCAATTCTTTTGTAGCAATAAATAAAATGGCCATTGACCACACAATAACAGGCAGATGTGAGCACATGCAATCACAAGCCTTTGTTTACTGAAACAATGTTAAAAGATATTCTATAGACAAAAACAATAACTACTAGACATGCTCAGTTAAAAAAAAGGGTTTTTGGTTAATTGTTTTGTCACAGAAAAAAAAAATCTTTTGTTTCATCCAAGATTAGTTCATGGTACTGCTTAGTTCAGCCATATTTCAGCAACATTGTTCGTTTGTTGGCAGAAATTTGCCAACTTCTTACTTCATACAGGGAGTATCTCCAATGTAGCAGCGTAGCAGCTATGTCTAAACTTATGAACAATATTTTCAATTTCTAAATTGGATTGTAGTGGAGTTCGATAATGTAGGCACAAGAACTGTAAAACACATTGTTGTGAATGCGTTTGTACATTTTGCGCTTCTGTTTCCTTTTAAAAATATTTTCATGAAGAAGTTCTCCTTTGAACATTTTTTTTTTTGCAGCTACAATATTTCATTAAAGCGGTTTCACATTTTACTGTTTCAGTACTGATAAAATTCAGTTTTAGAAGATGAGATAAGTTCATGTAACAGAAATCCACAGTCTTCTTGTTTTCAGGTGTAGATCATGCCAAACCGGAAAAAGGTGCTGCTAAATACAATAAAAGTAAATAAAAATACTGAAAAATACATTACTTTTAAAATATTAAAAAAATTCAATATGACCAATATGCCCAGTATGCCCATTATGCCTAGAGAGAAATGGCATTTAGGTTCAGTTTTGCAGTGATAAGGATGGATTTGGAATGCAATAGGTTCCTTTTGAACTCATGAATGAACAATCCTGTTTGAAAGGCCGGCTATAAAGATACCAGGTCTAATAGTGACAATCACAACAGTGTAAATGTGACTTGGGCCCTGATGATCAAATATTCTCCTGCTTGGAGAAAAATTATAGTGCAGACTTCACAGGGACAGAACTCTCTGAATTCTCTAAGAAAAAGGGTGGAACCAGAAAGTCCCAAAGAGATGAGAAATGCCTTCCATAAAAGTCTTTGCTCAGATGAGATGATCTAAAATGATCCTAAGCACTACAAGATCTCTCAAAAAATTCTAGGCAGGAAAGCTTTTTTTATAGTTCTCTCAGGAGCGTTCCCTGCATTTCTGTATGCAGGGAAATTCTCTTAGAGGAGTATAGCAAACTCTTCCTTTCTAGAACCTTGGGAAGGGTTCTCACAGTGCTGGAGGATCATTTTAGATAATCTCATCTGAGATGAGAGCTTTAGAACATCAGACCCAAAGGGGCCAAATTATCAAGGGCTGAATGATCCCTGATCCCCCTGTTTCCGCGTGAGCCTTCAGGCTTGCCGGAAACAGCAGTTAAGAAGCAGCAGTCTTAAGACTGCTGATCCTTAACGACAGCAATCAACCCGATCAGATACGATCGGGTTGAATGACACCCCCTGCTAGCGGCCGATTGGCTGCGAATCTGCAGGGGACGGCATTGCACAATCAGTTCACCAGAACTGCTTGCGCAATGCTAAATGCCGACATCGTATGCTGTCGCCATTCAGCGATGTCTGTCGGACATGATACGCTACAGCGTATCATGTCAGACAGACATTGATAAATCGGCCCCTTAGAAACAAACTGACAGAAACAGATTCCTATACAACATTTGGATGTTGGAGTCCTGATCTTATTTTTCTTGCAGATCCCCTTAGCTGTACAGAATATCAAGTACTTGATACATATACATATACCCATGCAGATGGGCTATACAATAGCGATGAATAGAGCATTAATTTATTAATACCATGTATGCTAATACAACTCTAAAATATCTGCTGTGGCAATTTCAGGTTGTCCTGCGCATGTACAACATAATAGAATGATTGGAAATAGTCTTGGAATACTTGAAAAGATGTCCAAAAGATAATTTCAGGGCTTCATCAAGTGCCTTTAAGTTTTGAATGAGAAAAATCTGAAATAGTCTCAAAAATCTGTGAAATAACCAAAAATACTGTGATTTGAATATGGGCCTTTTGGCCTGAAAACAGCCAAAAACATGGCAACCAATAGATTGTGATTGATCCCAAAGTAAGGGGTATTTAATCTACTATTCCTTTTTACTTAATAGACAAATGCCTAATAGATTGGGACTTTTTGGGTGAAACAAAGAGTATATAAAAATAATATAAAGTGATCACTAAAATAGTTACACCAAAGGAGAGCAAGAAGCAAAAAGAATACAAACAAATTACATAATACATGCACCTGCAATACAATCTTAAAGGGATAGTAAACACCATCAATGTTATTGTTTAAAAAGATAGATAATCCCTTTATTACCCATTCCCCAGTTTTGCATAACCAACACTGTTATATAAATATAATTTTTACTCTGTAATTAACTTGTATCTAAGCTTCTGCTGACTGCCTCCTTATCTCAGGTATTTTGATAGACTTGCATTTCAGGCAATTAGTGCTGACTCTTAAATAACTTTACGTGCATGAGCACAGTGTTATCTATATGAAACACATGAATTAACACCCTCTAGTGGTAAAAAACTGTCAAATGCAGAGGCGGCCTTCAAGGGCTTAGAAATTAGCCCGGATTCGCGTATGTATTTTTTAAATAGATAAGCCTATATATAATATATATATATATATATATAAAATCTGGCCTTAGAGAGAACACTGCACTACAGATATATTGTGTATATTGTACCATACTATCCTGAGAGGATCCACACTGAAAGAGGCCGAGGAAAAAGGGCTTCAACCCCCTGAAGTTTCACCTATACCCGGGAAAGCAGCAGGGAAAAAGACAAGCTTGCTGTTGGAAGTTTCCCCTATACCCTAAGGGGCCAAGCCTAATCCACCGAGAGGGATTTCCTGATGTGCTGTTGCCTTACCTCATACGATTGAGGTTCTTTTTTGTAAGTTTGCATTCCACCCATATCCCAAGTCTCGAATTCTACAATTGTGTATATACAACATATAAGTGGTCTAGCATCTGGGACATTTAGAATTCAGCTTTCCATTCAATTTTATAGTGTTTTTTTCATATTGTGTTTGATTTGCTGTGCATTCTGTATTACATTTGTTATCCAATCACATTTAATAATTGTGTTTACCATTGTCTCTTTACAACCAGCGCTACTACATCCCTTATCACGGGCTCTTAACACACACATTTTTTTCTAAAAGGGGGGGAAGCACTGTGCCAGCCGGGGATTCCCTTTTCTCGGCCAGCACAGTTGCCTCTCTCCTCTCTAAGGGATAGCTGCTATAAGGTTGGTTTTTTGCTCCCAGGGGATCACCACCTTCTAGATTGATACGGGTTCACTCTTCTGTGCTCCCATATCTCTTTTCCACCCCCTCAGTCCAGCGCCCTCCACTTTTTTCGCTTTCTGTCCCATATATATATATATATATATATATATATATATATATATATATATATATATATATATATATATATATATATATATACTGTAGGTATAGTTATATATTTTACAAAAAAATACATTACATATTTTTATATATATATATATTTTTTTTTTTTTTTTTTTTTAAATAAATAGAACATTTTCTTCTCTGTGAAGAACATTGGAATGTAAAATATTCATAACTACTTTCGGGTTAGCACTGTGGGTTTTATTCCTGTCAGGTTAGCGTGCAAGGGATGTTAAAAAGGGGAGAAGAAGTTAATGCGGTTGCAATATTCTTTGTGCTGAAGTTAGCGCACGTCGGCTTTCACGCAAAAATTTTACTTTCAACTTGTAAAATGCAAGCTAAGCCACGCGCATTAAATGTCTACTTCTGGCGGTAAAAGCGTTAAATAGTATGCCACTTGTAATCTGGCCCAAGGAGTATGATGTCCCTCTAAGCAGAAAAAAGACTACACACAACTATGCGCATACACACTACACAGTATACACACACTACACATTATACTACACATGCATGCTCCACATACATTACAAACACAACTTATGCACACACATTTTATAGTAAGACAATTTGTAAATGATATGGCAAAAAACAATGTTATTGTTAAAGTTTATATTTCCACTCAAATGTTAAAATGAAAGGAAATTCTGAAATTAAATACCTCCACCCCTTAAAAATGTATAATACTATTTGATATATTAAATTAATTTCAGAATTATTAGAGGGGCACAAAACTATACTCCCCAGCTCTTTTTAAATGTATTATTATCAGAAACTGCACAACCATCTCCTATGGAAAGCAAACTACACTCCCGTTACCTTCACTATTTCCTTGTAAGCAGTGAAGGGTTTTGCATGCACAGCAACACTTGTCACACAAGAGTTAGCACGCACAGTCTCCAGAATCATTGTTTACTTCAGGCAAGGCCAACTAAGGACCCATAAGCCAAATGCACCTCACAAAGGGTTTTTGCAACCCCTCAAAAAAAGCAACACTAAGGCCTCTATTTATCAAGCCGTCAACCGCAAATACGCTGAAATTCCGCAGTGTATTTGTGGCGAGGCTGATTCGCCATAGTTATCAAGCCCTACAGACAGGCAAAAGTAGAATTTAGTGACGTAACATACGATCTGCCGGACTCTGACTACTTTTGGTAGTTATCAAAGAACAACCAGGTACGCTCGCCACTATTCCGGCCCAGCGTACCTGGTTTTAAATCCGCCGCCCTGGAGGCCGTGGATCCCATAGGAATCAATGGGAGTCTGACAGCAGCGAAATCTCATGTTCGCTGCTGCCCGATATCCCATTGATTCCTATGGGAAGTGTCTGCACCTAACACCCTAACATGTACCCCGAGTCTAAACACCCCTAATCTGCCCCCCCTACACCGCCGCCACCTACATTATACTTATTAACCACTAAACCGCTGCCCAGACACCGCCGCCACCTACATTATACGTATTAACCCCTAAACCGCCGCTCCCGGACCCCGCCGCATCTAAATAAAATATTTAACCCCTAAACCGCCGCTCCCAGACCCCGCCGCAACTAAATAAAATGTTTAACCCCTAAACCGCCGCTCCCAGACCCCGCCGCCCCTACATTAAACTTTTTAACCCCTATCCTGCCCCCCCTACACCGCCGCCCCCTACATTAAAGTTATTAACCCCTATCCTGCCCCCCCTACACCACCGTGACCTACAGTAAAGTTATTAACCCCTCTCCTGCCCCCCTACACCACGGCCACTATATTAAAGTTATTAACCCCTAAACCTAAGTCTAACCCTAACCCTAACACCCCCCTAACTTAAATATTATTTAAATTAATCTAAATAAAATTACTATTATTAACTAACACCGAGATTACGAGTTTTGCGGTAACAGGGGTGCGTTGCTAACTCACATTTTTTTTTCACTGCTCCCTTAAAGGGACAGTCTAGTAAAAATTAAACTTTCATGAGTTAGATAGAGCATGCAATGTTAAACAACTTTCCAATTTACTTTTATCATCAAATTTGCTTTATTCCCTTGGTGGTATTTTTGAAAGTTAAACCTAGGTTGGCTCAAACTGATTTCTAAACCGTTGAAAACCGCCTCTTTTCTCAGAGCATTTTGAAAGTTTTTCACAGTTAGACAGTACTAGTTCATGTGTGTCATATAGATAACAATGTGCTCACTCCCGTGGAGTTATTCAGGAGTCTGCACTAATTGGCTAAACTGCATGTCTATCAAAAGCACTGAGATAAGGGGCAGTCTGCAGAAGCTTAGATACAAGATAATCAAAGAGGTAAAAAGTATATTAATATAACTGTGTTGGTTATACAAAACTGGGGAATGGGTTATAAAAGGATTATCTATCTCTTTAAATAATAAAAATTCTGATGTAGACTTTCCCTTTAAGACAATGCTGATATTACAGGTTTTTTTAAACCTGACGTTAGCCGCAAAAAGGTGAGCGTAGAGCAGAATTTAGCTCCACATCTCACCTCAATACCAGCGTTGCTTAAATCAGCGGTAAGCTGGCTAAATGTGCTCATGCACGATTTCCCCATAGGAAACAATGGGGCTGAGCTGGCTGAAAAAAAACCTAACACCTGCAAAAAAACAGCGTCCAGCTTCTAACGCAGCCCCATTGTTTCCTAGGGGGAAAATAAATCTATGTCTACACCTAACACCCTAACATGAACCCTGAGTCTAAACACCCCTAATCTTACACTTATTAACCCCTAATCTGCCGCACCCGCTATCGCTGCCACCTACATTATATTATTAACCCCTAATCTGCTGCTCCGGACACCGCCGCCACCTACATTATCCCTATGAACCCCTAATCTACTGCCCCCAACATCGACGCCACCTACATTATAGTTATTTACCCCTAATCTGCCTCCCCAACGTCGCCGCAACTATATTAAATTTATTAACCCCTAATCTGCTGCCCCCACTATCGCTGACACCTACATTATATTATTAACCCCTAATCTGTCGCTCCGGACACCGCCGCCACCTACATTATACTTATGAACCACTAATCTGATGCCCCCAACATCGCCGCCACCTACACTATATTAAATTTATTAACCCCTAAACCTAAGTCTAACCCTAAGTCTAACCCCCCCCTAACTTAAATATAATTTAAATTAAACAAAATAAATTTACCATAATTAAATAAAGTAATCCTATTTAAAACTAAATACTTACCTGTAAAATAAACCCTAAGCTAGCTACAATATAACTAATAGTTACATTGTAGCTAGTTTAGGATTTATATTTATTTTACAGGCAACTTTGTATTTATTTTAACTAGGTACAATAGTTATTAAATAGTTATTAACTATTTAATAACTACCTAGCTAAAATAAGTACAAAATTACCTGTAAAATAAATCCTAACCTAAGTTACAATTACACCTAACACTACACTATCATTAAATAAATGACCTAAACTACCTACAATTAAATTAAATAAACTAAATTACGAAGAAAACCCCCCCACTAAATTACAGAAAAAATACAGAATAGGATTCTATCAGCCAATCGGAATTAAGGTAGGAAAAATCCTATTGGCTGATCACAGAGTTTGCATTCTATTGGAACAGCCAATAGAATGCAAACTCAATCCTATTGGCTAATCCAATCAGCCAATAGGATTGAACTTCAATCCTATTGGCTGATTGGATCAGCCATTAGGATTTTTCCTACCTTAATTCCGATTGGCTGATAGAATCCTATCAGCCAATCGGATTGAAGTTCAATCCAATTGGCTGATTCAATCAGCCAGTAGGATTGACCTTGCATTCTATTGGCTGTTCCGATATATCGATAATACCACCATATAGAGACTGAGACATCTGTGATACTCAAGATGGCGGAGACCTTGTGGGACAAGGAACTCACGAGACTGCTAGATGACTACTTCTCACAATTTAGGCAAACACTTCAAGAGATGTTTGAGCAGGAACCACCAGCTAACACGTATTCAGGAGCGGCATTTCATCCACCCGTCGCAACCTAATTGGCACATGTCGCCGACATATACTAGTCTAAATCAACAATCTGGAGACCTCCAGCTCTCACCTACCTTCTTTCTAAGTTGGGAGTCGTGTAGTAATGTGATCCCAACAAGCGGCGATGATCCTCCCATACCTTCACAGAGAGGTCCCTGGATGCTGTCAATGAGGGAGAGTAATCAGCTCAAATCTGTCTATGCTCTTGAAATAAATTAGAGAAAGAGTTTCTGTTTCTATGTTCCGATAATCTATTCTCCAATATCGGAGAGTATGCGGCTAAGGAGATTCAGCGCTAGCGGACTAGACAGGCTCTGGAGTCGAGGGTTTGTCTGCATAACAGATAGTCTTTTTTTCTCTTGAGACTCTTGTTGTCACCCTTGGAACGCTGACTACATAACAAGTGGAGCTAAACAATGCCCCAAAATGTGCATGATACCGCCGATCCATAAAAACTGCCAGTTTAACGTTGTTACCGTAGTATGCTTCTTTACAATGTGTTTGTTGCCTACAATCTTTTGGTGATTCCAGCTAAGAATACTTGAAATCGGGTTAGACATGGTCTGGAATTAGCCCAGTGCCTTATTTAGAGTCCATTGGACTAGGATGACCCTGTATTATAATTGTTGTAGTTTAGTTACATTTTGTTTGCATGCAGAAAGCATATTAGGCAGAACTTTGTTTTCCATTTGAATATTGCTAATGCTCCTGTCTAATTCTATATATACATTTATAATAGCTCTGTGTATGATGCAGCAATATATTTTATTTATATGACTCCCAAGTTGTAACTATCCAGGAACTAGCTATGAGTGCATTTCCTTTATATTATATGGCTAATTTAATATCTTGCAAGGAAGATGGCATGCCATCTGTGGCCGAGATTACATGTTGTTCTTTATCTCTATACCATAACCATAAATATCCTTGGAATCCCTCTTCTTTAATAGCCACATATAGCTCCCTACTATAGACCTAAATGGCAAGTTGCTATTATTTTTATTGACAGGGAAAGGTAAGTGATTCATAAAGCCCTATAGAGTCATACTACAACTTACATACTTTGGCTATGCTGCTCCTATAGTAGTTGTATATAATGTGATGATGTATATGTGTTTCTGGAGTTCTTTTTTGTTGGTCGGTCTAGTAGCATGTTACTGTTAGGAGTCGGCTCCTCTCTGCGTGCGACGGTGACTTCATCGCCGCACCCTTCCTTCTGCAGAAGCCGGTCTGGATATCCTGTGGCGCGAATCCTGTGCCTATGTAAGTAACTTCAGACCTACCTATCACTGCCCAAGTATAGGTGTTACTTACTGTTCTCCTGGGTGTTATTGATTCGTATGCTGGATTGTTATTTTGTTGCTGACCCCTGCTTGTCTGACCACTCTGCCTCTTTAACCCTTAACTGCTGGATTGATACCCCTGGACTACCTTACTGTTGCCGAACCCTGCCTGCCTGACCATCCTAGTGGCTTACCTCTGGACTGCCTTACTGTTGCCGAACCCTGCCTGACCACCCTAGCGGTTTGTCTCTGGTTTCCTGCCTGTTGCCGCCAATGACTGTCCTGCCTGTGGTGAGTGCCATTTATCTCATCTTGCAAACCTACTCTGTTCTGGAATATTCCCTATCATTCCGGCTCGATGCTGGGATAACAAGACTACTGGCCGAGTTCATTCTCATAGAGGAGTATCCCACGAGCATTACATTATACTTGGGACATGGAGCCAGATGAGGTGGCATGAGAAGTTTATCTTCAGGGACAGATGTTGGGAACCCATACCACACAGTTGCAGAATATGGATTCCAAGCTAGAGGCTATAACCGCTCAACTCTCTTTACTAGTTACAGTGAGGAATTCCGCCCCTGTTGCTGAGCCGCCAGTCTCTGCTCCTAGTACTGTGGCTTCTTCCTCTGCTTCTGGAAGTATACCCCGGATACCATTGCCTGACAAGTATTAAGGTACTACTGATTGCAGGGGTTTTCTTAACCAATGCAGGCTGCACTTCCTCAATGATCCTCACACCTTTCAGTCTCACCAGTCAAGGGTCACCTTTATAATTTCCTTACTGAAAGACAAGGCCCTAGCCTGGGTCTTTCCCCTTTTGGAACAGAACACTCTACTCCTGCATGATGCTGATGCTTTTATTTCTGCATTATCTTTTGTCTTTGGGACCTCTGGCCGTACCTCTGCTGCAGAATTTTCTCTCCTTTTGAATATTGCTAACGCTCCTGTCTAGTTCTATATATACATTTATAATAGCTCTGTGTATGATGCAGCAATATATTTTATTTATATGACTCCCAAGTTGTAACTATCCAGGAACTAGCTATGAGTGCATTTCCTTTATATTATATGGCTAATTTAATATCTTGCAAGGAGGATGGTGTGCCATCTGCGGCCGAGATGACATGTTTTTCTTTATCTCTATACCATAACCATAAATATCCTTGGAATCCCTCTTCTTTAATAGCCACATATAGCTCCCTACTATAGACCTTATTGACAGGGAAAGTTAAGTGATTCATAAAGCCCTATAGAGTCATACTACAACTTACATACTTTGGCTATGCTGCTCCTATAGTAGTTGTATATAATATGATTATGTATATGTGTTTCTGGAGTTCTTTTTTGTTGATCGGTCTAGTAGCATGTTACTGTTAGGAGTCGGCTCCTCTCTGCGTGCGACGGTGACTTCATCGTCGCACCCTTCCTTCTGCAGAAGCCGTCTGGATCTCCTGTGGCGCGAATCCTGCACCTATGTAAGTAACTTCAGCCCTACCTATCACTGCCCAAGTATAGGTGTTACTTACTGTTCTCCTGGGTGTTATTGATTCGTATGCTGGATTGTTATTTTGTTGCTGACCCCTGCTTGTCTGACCACTCTGCCTCTTTAACCGTTAACTGCTGGATTGATACTGCTGCTGAACTTTGCTTATCCGACCACTCTGCCTCTTTAACCGTTAACTGCTTGATGCCGGGATAACAAGACTACTGGCCGAGTTCATTCTCATAGAGGAGTATCCCACGAGCATTACATTATACTTGGGACATGGAGCCAGAGGAGGTGGCATGAGCAGTTTATCTTCAGGGACATATGTTGGGAACCCATACCACACAGTTGTAGAATATGGATTCCAAGCTAGAGGCTATAACCGCTCAACTCTCTTTAGTAGTTACAGCGAGGAATGCCACCCCTGTTGCTGAGCCGCCAGTCTCTGATCCTAGTACTGTGGCTTCTTCCTCTGCTTCTGGAAGTATACCCCGGATACCATTGCCTGACAAGTATGAAGGTACTACTGATTGCAGGGGTTTTCTTAACCAATGCAGGCTGCACTTCCTCAATGATCCTCACACCTTTCAGTCTCACCAGTCAAGGGTCACCTTTATAATTTCCTTACTGAAAGACAAGGCCCTAGCCTGGGTCTCTCCCCTTTTGGAACAGAACGCTCCACTCCTGCATGATGCTGATGCTTTTATTTCTGCATTATCTTCTGTCTTTGGGACCTCTGGCCGTACCTCTGCTGCTGAATTTTCTCTCCTAGACCTCCGCCAGGGCAATAGAACTGTGGCACAATTCGCCATCGAGTTTCGCACCTTGGCACTTCCACTTGGGATGGCAGTGCTCTCAAGGCAGCCTTTAGGAGGGGTCTGCATGAACGCATCAAAGATGAACTCACTTATCGTGATGTTCCTTCTTCTTTGGATGACTTTATAATGCTTTGTATCAGTCTGGACTCTCGCTTCCAGGAGAGACAAGCCGAAAGAGACAGAATTAGGAGGGTGCTTCCCTCCCGTCCTCCTATTCATCCGAGTTCAGCAGTATCATCTACCCCTTTAACAGCTCCAGTTACCCCAGTGGAGGAACCCATGGATCTCTTTTCCTTCAAACCTTCAGAATCTGAAAGACAGTGAAGAAGGAGATTGAGACTCTGCTTTTATTGTGGGTTTAACACCCAAAAACTTAAGGACTATGACCTTCGGCCGGGAAAAGCCAATGCTTATGGGATAACACTGGGGTACCTCTAAGCATGATCACTACTAAATCCCCTCACTCCACTCTGGTACCTGTAACCCTTACCTTTACCCAGAACACTGTCCACACTCACACCTTCATTGATTCAGGGGCAGCTGGAAACTTTCTGGATCACCGTTTTATGATTCAAGCTGGCTTGCCTCTTCTGCAGAAAAGACATTGTCTCAAAATAACTACTCTGGATGGCACACCCCTTGGTTCAGGGTTGATCCATTTTGAGTCAGCACCCCTGACCCTGACTATGGGAGTCCTTCATACCGAACAGCTGCAGTTCAAGGTAATTCATTCTCCAGCACAGCCTGTCATCCTTGATCTTCCTTGGCTTCGTAAACACAATCCACAGTTCGACTGGGCTGAAGGACAACTGGCCTCCTGAGGTGCCTCCTGTTTCCATTCCTGCCTTGCTAAAGTCACTCCTCTACTCCGTATCCCCATAGCCAGTATACAGACTCCTCCAAACCTTCCCTCAGTATATACGTACTTTGCAGATGTGTTTGAGATAAAGGCAGCTGATGTGCTACAACCCCACCGTCCTTATGACTGCAAACGTGACCTCGTTCCAGGAGCCCCACTTCCTAAAGGGAGGACTTATCCACTCTCCAAAGCTAAAACCAAATCTGTGGAGGAATATATCCAAGAGAAGCTAGCTAAAGGCTTCATTCTCCCCTCCTCCTCTCCTGCTGGGGCAGGCTTCTTTTTCATCAGTAAGAAGGATGGTGGGCTCAGACCCTGCATTGACTACAGGGCCTTGAAAAATATAACTATCAAGAACCGCTATCCCATCCCTTTGATCACTGAGCTCTATGACTCACTCCAGAATGCTCGCTTCTTCACCAAGTTAGACTTACGTGGGGCATACAATCTGATTCGTATCTTCCCAGGCCACAAATGGAAGACCACCTTCAACACAAGATCAGAGCATTACGAATACCTCGTAATGCCCTTTGGGTTATGTAACGCCCCTGCAGTCTTCCAGGCATTTGTCAACAATGTCTTCCGTGTCCTCCTCAATCACACTGTCATCGTCTACCTGGATGCCATACTTATCTTCTCTTCCACTCAGGAAGAGCATCATAAGCACATGAGACAGGTACTTCAATGTCTCAGGGACAATTCTTTAGTAGTCAAACTAGAAAAATGTGAGTTTGACCAAGTTCAGATTGTTATTATTATTCTTTATTTATAAAGCGCCGACAGATTCTGCAGCGCTGCCCATGGGTACAAGGATAACAATACAATGGAGAAACAATACGATAAGACAAATACAGGGAGAATTGAGGGCCCTATTCCCGTGGGAACTTAAAATCTAGATGTCCAGTTCCTTGGCTATGTCATCTTGAAAGAAGGTTTTGCCATGGATCCTGCTAAACTCACCGTAGTTTTAGAGTGGCCCCAACCTACTTCATTAAAGGAATTGCAGAGATTCTTGAGGTTCTCCAATTATTACCGCAAGTTTATAAAGAACTTTTCCCAAACAGTCGCTCCACTCACTGAATTGACAAAATGGAACAAAGACTGTAAACATTGGCCTCCTGAAGCCATAAATGCCTTCTCTCATCTGAAAAAAAGCCTTTTGTTCTGCTCCTGTGCTCTGCCATCCTGATCCTGACCTACAATTCACTTTAGAGGTTGATGCATCTGAGATAGGCGCTGGAGCAGTTCTAACCCAAAGGGATCCTTTAACCTCCAAGTCGCACACTGTAGCCCTTTTCTCTAAATGTTTTACTCCTGCAGAGAGGAATTATGATGTGGGTAATCGTGAACTTTTAGCCATTAAGATGGCCCTGACGGAATGGCATCATTGGTTGGAAGGCACCGCTAATCTCATTCAGATTCTAACCGACCACAAGAATCTGACTTACCTAGAGACAGCTCATCGACTCATTCCTCGACAGGCCAGGTGGGCCTTGATCTTTTCCCACTTTAACTTTGTCGTCTCTTATCTTCCTGGGATCAAAAACAAGAAGGCGGATGCCCTTTCCCGTCAGTTTCCTCACTCAAGTGATTCCTTTGAAACTCCTATTGAACATATAATACCCCCCTCCTGTGTGGTTGCTCAATTGAATACCACCCTTCTTCAAAGACTGCAACATGCCCAGTCCAATAAACCTCCTGAAGCCCCCGTGGCTTACAATATCTTTTTTGTACCTATGAACCTACGCACTACCGTACTGTCCTAGGTTCATGACAGTAAACTCTCAGGACATCCTGGTTTGACAAGGACTTTTAAGCGTCTTTCCCAACATGTATGGTGGCCTTCTATGAAGGCTAATGCTCAGGATTATGTAAAAGCCTGTATAACTTGTGCTGCCAACAAAACTCCCCGATCCTTGCCTCCTGGCTTGCTCCAACCATTGTCCATTCCCAAACAACCATGGACACACATAACAATGGACTTCATTGTGGACCTTCCCTCTTTTGATCACCATACGGTTATCTGTATTGTGGTGGATCGCTTTTCCAGACTGGCTCATTTTGTACCCCTAACAAAACTGCCTTCTGCCCAAGAACTATCGTCTCTTTTCCTTCTGCATGTAGTATGACTTCATGGCATTCCTGTGAATATTGTTTCCGACAGAGATCCACAATTAATTTCTATTTTTGGGAGAGCCTTTTGTAAGTTGATTGGAACCACGGTTTCCTTGTTTTTGGCTACCATCCTCAGACCAATGGTCTAACTGAGAGAGTAAACCAGGATCTTGAGGCTTATCTTAGAGCCTTTGTCAACGCTCTCCATAGCAACTGGTCCCAGTTGTTACCCCTAGCGGAGCTGGCAAGAAACACTCCTTTGCACTCTTCTCTTCGATGTTCTCCATTTCAAGCGGCAGCAGGGTATCAACCTTGTGTCTTCCCTCTTTCTGCTCAATCAACTGGGGTTCCTGCTGCAAACCGACCTGTTACGAACTCACTACTCATTTTACAACGTATTCGCTCTCAGCTACGTTCAGTTGTCTCTAGATATAAGAAGTTTGATGATCGTCATAGAGCTTCTGTACGTGCCCTCTCAGAGGGTGAATGTGTTTGGGTCTCTACTCGACACATTCGTCTACGTCAACCCTGTCACAAAATGGGGCCTAGGTTTATTGGTCCTTACAAAGTCTGTCTCCTGTTGCCTTCAAAGTGGCCTTGCCCAAAACTCTTCGCATACACTCAGTCTTCCATATCTCACTACTCAAGCCTTACATCAGGAACATTTATACCCAGCTCCGAGCTCCTCCTCCTCCGCTCCTGGTCGCTAAGATCCTGGACTCCAGATACAGACGCAGACAACTGCAGTATCTGGTACATTGGAAGAGTTACTCTGTGGCGGATCGTTCCTGGGTTCCTGCCCGTGATGTGCATGTTACATCCTTGGTCTCTAGATTCCATGCTGCTCATCCTTTGAGGCCGACTTCAGAGGGGGACTATGTCGCGCCGCGCCACTCTAGCTGTTGCTAGGGACGGGGCGCCTGCTGTCTGCTCATTGCCTAGGGGGGAGTCGGCTGCATCCTACTAAATTCCTAGACTTTCTTATCCCCAGTCAAAATTACAGCCTTAGAGACCCATGCGGGACCCTCACTTATTACTTGGGGACATCAATACACTAGCTGCCAATTAATAGTGGAAGGGGATATATGACTAAATACATTGTCTAAATAAATAAAAAATTAGATGTTGTAAAGTTTTTTCATCTTCTCATACAAACTATTATGTTCTCTGACACTCCCATGACCTAGCATTTTATGTCTTTCTCCAATAATCCCTACAGAATGTCATATCTCGCAATACTTTTGTTGATTTCACCATGTTAATACTTTTGTTGATTTCACGATGTTTGTACATTGTGTTGTGCAATAACCCTGAAACCCCCAATGTTTTTTTAACTGTATTATATTTAATATCACTGTATTATATTTAATATCAGGCATGTGCTTGTAAAATAGATACTATATGAGGCAAGCGCTAAAAAAGGGGACAAAAAATTAAAGCATATAAATAAAGATCCAAATAAAATATAAATATATATATATATATATATATATATATATGTAAAAAAGAAGTGCACAGAGAATTTGTGTGTACTTGCACTCTTATTAATATTTAAAAGGATATATGTATCTAAATCCCATATAGTATGTCTTCATCCAATAAGGCCATATGCATAAATAAGAAATGCAGCTAATAAATATCGGATAGAGAGAGAAAGAACAAACAAGATATAATATAAATTATAAAATAAGAGAATGCAATAGTGTGAATAAGTCCCATAAACCGAAAAGCACAGTTCAAGCCACTAGGGTACACACATAAAAGTATATGATATCAAATGAGAGTCCCATGAGTTCAGAAATACTCCAATAGGTGAGGAAGATCCACACGAGCCCTTTTGAAAAAATACTCACAGGAGACACCCTCAATCGATATGAGGTAAGGGGAGAGCGTATATCCTCTGTGGAACTTCTGTGTACACAATCCCTTGTGCGTTCTTTTAAATCTGTGTCCTTTGTCAATCTCGAGCAGTGCGGGCGGTATAAGGAGCCACCCTCAATCGATATGAGGTAAGGGGAGAGCGTGTATCCTCCGTGGAACTTCTGTGTACACAATCCCTTGTGCATTCTTTTCAATCTGTGTTCCTTGTCAATCTCGAGCAGTGCGGGCGGTTACGGTCTTTACTAACAACTCTGTGCACTTCTTTTTTACATATATATATATATATAGTGCTAAAAATAAATACACAGAGCGCCTCCTAAAAGGCTAAGACACTAGTAGTGACAAGATTATTTAAATAAAATAAAAATAAAAAGGTAGTCTTGATAAAGGCCCAGTTCTTAGGGCCGAAACGCGTTGACATATATGGTAAGCTTCTTTTCAATTACTGACTAAGTTTGAATAGCAGTTTTGCGCTATGTTATATTTGTTTTATTACAGGTATATCTTTGAATGAATTGATCACTGAGACATAGGATCCATTTCTGTATTTTTTCATCGTTTACACACAGGAATAACTTTTTAGGAGCATCTCTTCACATCTTGTATTCACATAAGGGTCACTTTATAAGTGTGTTATTCACTTTAACACATCCTAAATATTCATTTGGATTATTTTTTCACATTTTTTCTTTTTTCTTTTTTCATTTTTGTGTACACACATTTTTGATTATTCGCGCCCACTTCATCACATCATCTTTTCAGGATTTTTTGGATATTCACAATAATTTTTGAAATTTGATTTGAAAACCACTACGTTTTTCTTTTTTACACACTTCATCATTTCACCGTTTATCGAGGGATATATAAGGATAACTGTTTTAAAATAGAATCTTCATATTGGACATTCACTCTCTGGAAAGAATTTAAAGTTTGGGACCTACATATTTATGGACACCTACTCAGTAAATTGATGTTTTTATATATTTATATTTTTTATCCAACCATCAACAGCTGTTTTATTGTAATTTATTTTGTGATTAAGATTGTATATTGTTGTGGTTTTTAACCACAATTGTATTGTTTTTTTATATAGATATATGCATATTTTATTGTTAATTTTAAGTGGATCCACTTTTGTATCTTGTTTGTATATTTTAGCTATAAGTAGCTTATAAAATATTTTATATACCCCTATACAATTTCAATATATTTTTTATTTAAATAATCTTGTCACTACTAGTGTCTTAGCCTTTTAGGAGGTGCTCTGTGTATTTATTTTTAGCACTACATTCACCTTTTTGGGGGCGCTGGTACCCACAATACTAGGAGCTACAGACACAAGGTTGAGCGCTGTCAGATTTTAACAGATATATATATATATATATATATATATATATATATATTATTTGGATCTTTATTTATATGCTTTCATTTTTTGTCCCATTTTTTTAGCGCTTGCCTCATATCCCCCATACCCTCTCTGTGCTCATTTGACATTTAAATAGAAATATTTGGAAAAAGATATTTCACTCTTGGGGGATATTGTGTCTAGCAGCTTTCTCAGGAGACATAAATTTGTGGCTTTTGCTAAATTAAATGTAGTCTATTAAATTAAATAATTTTATTTATAGTATAAAATTAGTGTTATCAATCTGAATCTTTATGAAATTGCCCAGACCTGTTTGTAATATTGGTATTGTTATATTAGCAATTCATTCAGTAGAGATACTTTTATTTATATATTTATTCTGTTTGTTTTCCCAACCGTCAGTTTTAGTATTTATTTATATATATATATATATATATATACATTTTTTATCATATTTATTACTTTGTATCCAGTTGTGTGATTCCTTGTGTTTGCGCTCGGTAGGCTCCAAAGCTTATATCACTACTTGTTAGTGGTATATTCTATTTGTACATATGTATATATATATATATATATATATATATATATATATATATATATATATATATATGAGTAAGATGTATTTTAAAAAAATAATAATATATGGCTTAAGAGGTCCTAACGCTGCTTTTTTCCTAACGCTGGTATTACGAGTCTTGAAATGAGAGGCTCACCGCTCACTTTTTTGGTCAGGCACGAAAATACCGCAAATCCACTTACGTCAATTGCGCATCCTATATTTTCTATGGGACTTGCATAACGCCGGTATTACGAGTCTGACAAAAAGTGAGCGGTACAGCCTCTTCTGTCAAGACTGATACCGCATTTAAAAGTCAGTAGTTAAGAGTTTTATGGGCTAACACCGTAACATAAAACTCTTAACTAAAGTGCTAAAAAGTATGCTAACACCCATAAACTACCTATAAACCCCTAAACCGAGGCCCCTCCACATCGCAAACACTAAATAAAAATGTTTAACCCCTAATCTGCCGAACTGGACATCGCCGCCACTATAAAAAATATATGAAGCCCTAAACTGCCACCCTCCCGCATCGCAAACACTAGTTTCATTTTATTAACCCCTAATCTGCCGTCCCTAACATCGCCGACACCTACCTACATTTATTAACCTCTAATCTGCCGTCCCCAACGTAGTAGCAACTATATTAAAGTTATTAACCCCTTAACGACGCATGTCGTACAGGGTATGTCCCACACAACCTGGTCTTAAAAGACCAGCGACGTACCCTGTACGACATTAGGGGTTTAAAGAGGCTGGAATCGATCCTGCTCGCTTCCAGCCGCTTTCCGGTTATTGCAGTGATGCCTCGATATCACTCTGTGGCCCTCTCTGCACTGGACATCGATGGCCGGTATCGTTGGTGGGTGGGAGCCGACTTGGGAGGCGGGTGGGCAGCCATCGATGGGCCGGGTAATGTAGAGGGGGGCGGATTCAGGGTCGGGGCCGATGGGGGCGTGCACGGGGTGGCGGGTGGGCGCGTGCACGGGGCGGGAGCGGGTGGGAATCGCTACACTACAGAAAAGATTTTGTTATAAAAGTGGGAGAAAGGGGTATTTAATTATTTTTTTTAAATCAATCGAAGGTATCTAGGAGGGGGTGAGGGCTTTTTACTTTGGTGGGGGGGAGCTACACTACAGAAAAGGGGAAAAAAAATAAAAAAGCAACAATATCATTCTAAACTGGGTACTGGCAGACAGCTGCCAGTACCCAAGATGGCGCCCATTAAGGCAGAGGGGGAGGGTTAGAGAGCTGTTTGGTGGGGGATCAGTCAGATTGGGGGCTAAGGGGGGTCCTACACAGCAGCATATGTAAATATGCTTAACCCCCCCCCCAAAAAAAAGCCTAAATATACCTTTTATTTTAGTACTGGCAGAGTTGCTGCCAGTACTTAAGATGGCGGGAACAATTGTTGGGTGGGGGAGGGAAGAGAGCTGTTTGGGAGGAATCAGGGGGCCTGATGTTTCAGGTGGGAGGCTGAGCTCTACACTAAAGCTAAAATTAATCCTGCAAGCTCCCTACAAGCTACCTAATTAACCCCTTCACTGCTAGCCATAATACAAGTGTGATGCGCAGCGGCATCTAGCGGCCTTCTAAGTACCAAAAAGCAATGCCAAAGCCATATATGTCTGTTCTGTATTGTTCTGAACAAAGGTGATCCCAGAGAAGCATTTACAACCATTTGTGCCATAATTGCACAAGCTGTTTGTAAATAATTTCAGTGAGAAACCTAAAGTTTGTGAAAAAGGGAACGTTTTTTTTTATTTGATTGCATTTAGCGGTGAAATGGTTGCATGAAATATACCAAAATGGGCCTAGATCAATACTTTTGGTTGTCTGCTACACTACACTAAAGCTAAAATTAACCCTACAAGCTCCTTACAAGCTCCCTAATTAACCCCTGCACTGCTGGGCATAATACATGTGTGGTGCGCAGCGGCATTTAGAGGCCTTCTAATTACCAAAAAGCAATGCCAAAGCCATATATGTCTGCTATTTCTGAACAAAGGGGATCCCAGAGAAGCATTGACAACCATTTGTGCCATAATTGCACAAGTTGTTTGTAAATGATTTCAGTGAGAAACCTAAAATTGTGAAAAATGTAACGTTTTTTTTTATTTAATCGCATTTGGCGGTGAAATGGTGGCATGAAATATACCAAAATGGGCCTAGATCAATACTTGGGGTTGTCTACTACACTACACTATAGCTAAAATTACCCCAAAAAGCTCCCTACATGCTAACCCAATTAGCCCCAGCACTGCTGGGCATAATACACGTGTGGTGAACAGTGGCATTTAGCGACCTTCTAATTACCAAAAAGCAACGCCAAAGCCATATATGTCTGCTATTTCTGAACAAAGGGGATCTCAGAGAAAAATTTACAACCATTTATGTCTTAATTGCACAAGCTGTTTGTAAATCATTTCAGTGAGAAACCGAAAGTTTGTGAAAAAATATGTGAAAAAGTGAACTATTTTTTGTATTTGATCGCATTTGGTGGTGAAATGGTGCCATGAAATATACCAAAATTGGCCTAGATCAATACTTTGGGATGTCTACTAAAATAAAATATATACATGTCAATGGATAATTATGGATTCCTGAAAGATATTAGTGTTCTATTGTAACTAGCGCTAATTTTGAAAAAAAAAAAAATGGTTTGGAAATAGCAAAATGCTATTTGTATTTATGGCCCTATAACTTGCAAAAAAAGCAAAGAACATGTAAACATCGGGTATTTCTAAACTCAGCACAAAATTTAGAAACTATTTAGCATGGGTGTTTTTTTGGTGGTTGCAGATGTGTAACAGATTTTGGGTGTCAAAGTTAGAAAAAGTGTGTTTTTTCCCATTTTTTCTCATATTTTATAAAAAATTTTATAGTAAATTATAAGATATGATGAAAATAATGGTATCTTTAGAAAGTCCATTTAATGGTGAGAAAAATGGTATATAATATGTATGTGTGGGTACAGTAAATGAGTAAGAGGAAAATTACAGCTAAACACAAACACCGCAAAAATGTAAAAATAGCCTTGGTCCCAAACGGACAGAAAATGGAAAAGTGCTGTGGTCATTAAGGGGTTAACCCCTAAATCTAAGTCTAAACCTAACCCTAACACCCCCCTAACTTAAATATAATCTAAATAAAATTACTATTATTCACTAAATTATTCCTATTTAAAACAAAATACTTACCTATAAAATAAACCCTAAGCTAGCTACAATATAACTAATAGTTACATTGTAGCTAGCTTAGGATTTATTTTTATTTTACAGGCAACTTTGTATTTATTTTAACTAGGTACAATAGTTATTAAATAGTTATTAACTATTTAATAGCTACCTAGTTAAAATAAATTCAAATTTATCTGTAAAATAAATCCTAACCTAAGTTACAATTACACCTAACACTACACTATGATTAAATTAATTACCTAAACTAACTACAATTAAATATAATTGAAAAAAATGATCTAAAGTATGAAAAAAACAAACACTAAATTACATAAAATAATAAAATAATTACAAGTTTTTTAAACTAATTACACCTAATCTAATCCCCCTAATAAAATAAAAAGCCCCCCAAAATGATAAAAAATCCCTACTCTATAGTAAATTACAAATAGCCTTTAAAAGGGCCTTTTGCGGGGCACTACCCCAAAGTAATCAGCTCTATTACCTGTAAAAAAAAATACAATACCCCCCAACATTAAAACCCACCACCCACACACCCAACCCTACTCTAAAACCCACCCAATACCCCTTTAATAAAACCCCTAACCCCTTGAAGATCACCCTACCTTGAGAAGTCTTCACACAGCCGGGCCGAAGTCCTCAACAAAGCCGGGCGAAGTGGTCCTCCAGACGGGCAGAAGTCTTCATCGAAGCCAGGAAGAAGAGGTCCTCTAGACGGGCAGAAGTCTTCATCCAGGCGGCATCTTCTATCTTCATCCATCCAGCGCAGAGCGGCTCCATCTTCAAGACATCCGACGCAGAGCATCCTCTTCCAACGAAGTCCAACTGAAGAATGAAAGTTCCTTTAAATGACGTCATCCAAGATGGCGTCCCTTGAATTCCGATTGGCTGATAGAATTCTATCAGCCAATCGGAATTAAGGTAGAAAAGATCTTATTGGCTGATGCAATCAGCCAATAGGATTGAACTTCAATCCTAGCAAACTAACCTGAATGTATGGTCTTTAAAAGTAAATTCTATTCAAAATATCAGTTTTTCTACATTATGTGTCATATTCATCACTTTCCAAATAGAGGATTGTGAAATATCATCTAAAAGAAAAGAGGAAACATAACTGTTTCCCATAAGATATATCCTGCACCCCCAGTCTTGTTCCAGAGAATCGTGTACACTTACCATGTGAACGTGTCTTTGTATGTTTTTCAAAGTCAGCACAGTTGAAAGACAATGCCACAAACAGGATCACATAGGTATTCTTCACCTTTAGTCTGGTATTCTTCACTTTCAGTCTGTAGATGAAGTCAATCTCCCTAATGGAAAATAAAGTGTAAATCATATCTCTACTAAAATGGAACATAGTTCTGCATCCCTCCCCTACCTACCTATTTCCTAAAATGTTTATAGCAATAGCTTACTAAGTGTATGTAGCCTCTTGTGTTCTGTTCTAACAATACATTGTGAAGCTGACTCACATACATTGTCCATACTTCTGATGTATGACTTTGTCAATTCTAATGTGCTTCAGAGTATCCCTTTATCTGCTCTCTGTGGCATTTATCCCTTTCAGAATATCTAAAATCTAATAATGTATAATCTAAATACTAAATGTAAACTAATTGTATGCCATATGATGGATCATTGCCAATTGGGCAAAATCCCCCCCCCCCCGTCTCGGTCCATACATTGTGTATACTTACCATCTGATGTTGTCTTTAAAAATCAGGTGGCAAAGTCATTACAGGAGCCAATGCCAGAATCATATGATGTACAAATTATTTATGATGATAAAATATATTTTAGATTTTTCTATAATAATTTCTTGAACAATCCTAACATGTTTGCACAATTCTACTTTCATTTTACTCCTTCATAATGCTCCTATATAACGTATAGTATTTACTGTCTGAAGTGGCGGTTGATGATGTTGGCTCTGACATTGACCCCCTCGTCCCGGAATGGCCCCTCTAGAACTGGGTCATCCTCCTCATCTGCGCCTGGACGGCCTGTAGCCCGCTGAGCAATGTTATGAAGGACGCTGCAAGCTATAATGATCTTCGACCCCTTACCAGGGCTGTATTGAAGGGCTCCTCCAGACCTGTCCAGGCATCATAACCGCATTTTGATGAGCCCAAACATCCGCTCCACTACAGCCCTGGTCCGCTTGTGCGCCCGATTATAGCGCATCTGGGCGTCGTCAGCTGGGTTATGCAACAGAGTAATGAGCCAAGGCCGGCTCATGTTACCCGAATCACCTATAAATAATTAACATGACAAAATGTCAATATTACCAATATCTTACGAATTATGATATGAAAATACATTTAAATACAATGATACAATGCATTTGTGTATACGAAAATCGCCTAAACTAGACATTTGTGGAAATTGACAAATAAATGGTTAAAGCGCATCCTATATCTGGCCATTTAAGCTATGACCTGCTACATATCTGTTTTTCGCTAAAACTAGACATTTGCTGAAAGAGAGAAATACATGCTTAAAGCGCATCCTATATCTGGCCATTTAAGCTATGACCTGCTACATATCTGTTTTTCGCTAAAACTAGACATTTGCTGAAAGAAATAAATAAATGGTTAAATCGCATCCTATATCTGCACATTTAAGCTATGACCTGGTACATATCTGTTTTTCGCTAAAACTAGACATTTGCTGAAAGAGAGAAATAAATGGTTAAATCGCATCCTATATCTGCACAATTAAGCTATGACCTGCTACATATCTGTTTGTTTCTAAAACTAGACATTTGCTGAAAGACAAAAAATGGTTAAAGCGCATCCTATATCTGCACATTTAAGCTATGACTTGCTACATATCTGTTTCTCGCTAAAACTAGACATTTGCTGAAAGAGACAAATACATGGTTAAAGAGCATCCTATGGCCTCTAGTTATGAAGCCGTCTACTTACCTGCATTCGCTGGCCCAATACGCTCGCCTAAGCTCGCCTACCATCGCCGCCACGGACCTATACCGCCGCGGACCTATGTTCCGATCAGCCAATAGAATGCAAGCTCAATCCGATTGGCTGATTGGATCAGCCTATCGGATTGAACTTCAATCTGATTGGCTGATTGAATCAGCCAATCAGATTTTTCCTACCTTAATTCCGATTGGCTGATAGAATCCTATCAGCCAATCAGAATTCGAGGGACACCATCTTGGATGACGTCCCTTAAAGGAACCGTCATTCGTCGTTCAGTCGTCGGTTGAAGAGGATGGCTCTGCGTCGGCTCCTTGGAAGATGGCTCCGCTCCGCTCCGGATGGATAAAGATTGAAGACGCCGCCTGGATGAAGACTTCTGCTGGATGGAGGACCTCTTCTGCGCCCCTTGGATGAAGATTTCGGCCCGGTTAGGTGTAGACGGCTAAAGGTAAGGTGATCTTCAGGGGGTTAGTGTTAGGTGTTTTTAAGGGGGGGTTGGGTGGGTTAGAGTAGGGGTATGTGGGTGGTGGGTTTTAATGTTGGGGGGGTTGTATTTTTTTTTTACAGGTAAAAGAGCTGAATACTTTGGGGCAATGCCCCACAAAAAGCCCTTTTAAGGGCTGGTAAAAGAGCTGGTTACTTTGTAATTTAGAATAGGGTAGGGCATTTTTTTTATTTTGGGAGGCTTTATTATTTTATTAGGGGGCTTAGATTAGGTGTAATTAGTTTAAACTTCTTGTAATTCTTTTTTATTTTCTGTAATTTAGTGTTTTGTTTTTTTGTACTATAGTTTAGTTTATTTAATTTAATTTAATTTTAGGTAATTGTAGTTAATTTATTTAATTAATTTAATGATAGTGTAGTGTTAGGTTTAATTGTAACTTAGGTTAGGATTTATTTTACAGGTAATTTTGTAAGTATTTTAGCTAGGTAGTTATTAAATATTTAATAACTATTTAATAACTATTGTACCTAGTTAAAATAAATACAAAGTTGCCTGTAAAATAAAAATAAATCCTAAAATAGCTACAATATAATTATTAGTTATATTGTAGCTATCTTAGGGTTTATTTTACAGGTAAGTATTTATTAATACGAGCAATATTATTTAGATTTATTAAAATAATATTTAAGTTAGGGGGGGTTAGGGTTAGTGTTAGACTTAGGTTTAGGGGTTAATAGTTTTAATATAGGTGGCAGCGGTATAGGGGGGGCAGGATAGAGATTAATAACTTTAATATAGGTGGCGGCGGGGTCCGGGAGCGGCAGTTTAGGGGTTAAACAATTTATTTAGTTGCGGTGGGGTACGGGATCCGCAGGATAGGGGTTAATAAGTTTATGTAGGGGGGCGGCAGATTAGGGGTTAATATGTATAATGTAGGTGGCGGCGGGGTCCGGGAGCGGCGGTTTAGGGGTTAACATGTTTATTATAGTTGTGGCGGGGTCCGGGAGCGGCGGTTTAGGGGTTAACATGTTTAATATAGTTGCGGCGGGGTCCGGTAGCGGCGGTTTAGGGGTTAATAAGTTTATTTAGTTGCGGCGGTGTAGGGGGGCAGATTAGGGGTGTTTAGACTCAGGGTACATGTTAGGGTGTTAGATGCAGACATCTCCCATAGGAATCAATGGGATATCGGGCAGCAGCGAACATGAGCTTTCGCTATGGTCAGACTCCCATTGATTACTATGGGATCCGCCGCCTCCAGGGCGGCGGATTGAAATCCAGGTACACTGGCCCAGAATAGTGGCGAGCCTACCTGGTAGTAGTTTGATAACTACCAAAAGTAGTCAGATTGTGCCGAACTTGCGTTCGGAACATCTGTAGTGACATAACCATCGATCTGTGTCAGACTGAGTCCGGCGGATCGTAGGTTACGTCACTATATTCTACTTTTGCCGGGCAGTAGGGCTTGATAACTAAGGCGAATCAGCCTTGCCACAAATATGCTGCGGAATTATGGGTATTTGCGGTTGATGGCTTGATAACTAGAGGCCTATATCTGCACATGTAAGCTATGACCTGCTACATATCTGTTCTTTGCTAAAACTAGACATTTGATGAAAGAGAGAAATACATGGTTAAAGTGCATCCTATAGCTGCACATTTGCACATTACACAAACACAACTGTTTTTGAACATTACAGTGGCAATTGTCTAACTACATAACCATGCTGTGCACAAGTACTCACCAATGAGCCACCCATGGGGAAACTGTCTGTCCTCAAACTGCCGCCACAGTGACGACTGCCTGAGGATGCCCCCCCCCCCCCGAAATTCACACACACCTGCATAATCCTAATCCATGCTTTGCAAACAAACTGCCCGTTCAGACTATGAAAGTATTTGCGATTTCAGTAGGGGATCGCTTCTGTTGGAGCACATAGCGCAATGTCGGTGCAATCTATTGCTCCCAAGACATTGGGCATTTGAGCTATTGCATAGAATTCACTCTTGAGTCTCCTCCAATTGTCCTCATTTTGAGAGAATCCTATGTAAAGCTTACAAACTCCTACCATGGCGTCCAGAAACTTGTAAAAAACCACAGAGAAGGTGCCCTGAGACAACCCAAATTTCCGGAGGCCAGGACATGTATGGAGCATAGCATCTTGGTCATGCCAGGGATTGCAGTCTGCATACGTTTACGTGGCTCCAGATGAGGTTTAAGTACTTTGTAAAGACCCATGAGTTGCTCTCGATTGAGCCTATACTTGTCATAAACCTTGAAGTCGCTCATGTTCTCAAAGGTGGGCCTCACCCTTTCAACACAAGGACATCTGATCAGATGTTCCTCACGCCTCTCTTGGAGACACCGAGCATGCCTGGTTCTGTAGTACAAAACTTGTCCAACAGCACCTGCACAAGCTAACTGCGGATCATCCATATTTGCCAAGCAGTACAAAGCCAGACAGCAGAGCAAACGCACAAGGAGTAACAAGGTATGCAAAAACACAAAAGCGATTTGATACAATGTCGATCACCAGGGATGCCTTGGCCATGTTGTTTGGGGGATTTATAGTGCAAAATGTCCAATGGTAGCGCGTTCGTAATGATTGCTGATTGTATCCACTTGATTGTATGTCAGCGGCGCGAATGCTTTCAAAGTGAGCGTTTTTTTTGGTGTTTGCTTTAATTTTGTTTCCCCTCAATAAATTGTAATGTGAAAGTGTTAAAGTGTAAAATGTAACATATACAGTGTATCTTCGTGATGTTTGTTCATATGTGTAACAAATACTTAGTAAACACGATCTTATATTATAAACCACACGTCCACGCTAACTTGATTGAAAGTGCATACTTGTGTACAATGTGTGCATAGACATGGCATAGAATCTGCTTGATCACTGTTTTTGCAATATCATTGCAAAACGATAAAGTAACGACTGACATCGATAATATTCTATATATAAGTGATTGGCAATATTTCAATATTTTACATGTAACATTGAAATCGCAATAATAATGACGATCTTCCAACCTCTCGTCTGCGTATATGTAAAGGGGCGGTACAGTCCTAATGCTGTAATCAGTATGGTTGAAGCTTAGAATGATGTGATCATATTAGCAACATGCCTGTCTAGTTCGCAAATCTTCGTTCTGTTGTTGTATTTTTCAACATTCTTATTGTGTGATGATTAAAAAGATAAATGTGTGCTTTGTTGTTGTGTGATGTGTGTTATGTACATATATGTATGTATTGTGATTCTCTCCCACATCTGTTCATTTATTGTTGTTCCTTCCAAAAAAGCGACAACTATAATATTTTCTAATGATATCTTATCATTCTACAGAATTCCTAATGTTATATTATGTTTAAATCATGATGTTAAAGGGACACTAAAGCCATAATTTCTCATTCCTGATTGAGAAAGAGAATCCAATGTTAACCAACCTTCCAATGTACTTTTATGATGTAAATGTGTTCATTGTTTGTATATTGTTTGTTGAGTAAAGAGCAATGCACATGTGTGAGGCAATGACAAAAGGCTTTATGTGCAGCCATCAATTATCATCTGGTGAGCCTATCTAGATATGCTGTTCATCCAAGCATATGACTTGAATGCATGAAATGCTATAATAGACATAAATGAGAGAAGTATTTAAAATTGCCTACTGTTTGTGAATAATTAAATCTTTAAAAGTATTTTTTCTGTCCGTTTAAATATGATTTAATTCTTGAAACCGATTTCGTATTGTTGATGATAGAATTGATGGTGATTTATAGTTGATGTAATGTAATTTCGTAAAAGAATTTGATGTTGTAGTGATGTTCACACAAGTAAAAGCCATAACTGCAGTGTGAAATAGTCTATGTCTTGATCTATTTGTCATAGCGGGACCAATGCAAGAATGAATGAATTAGCGCCACAATCCTAACGCTGCTATTACGAGTTTTAAAGGAGAAAAATCTCTCTTGCGTTACGGAAATCTGCCGGTCGCGAGCATGTATTCCACATAGAAGTCAATGGAGGCGAGAAATTTCCTGAAAAAAAACTTCCAACACTTGTGTTGAGCGTAAAGTGAGTGACGTCATGTCATTCTGAGAAAAAGTACAAAAATCGTGACTAATTCCTATTTAAAAAAATGTTTTGTGGCCGTAATGTGCTGTATATTGTTTGTATGTATCTAATTCTGTATGTATGTGATGATATCTGTACGTAGATGTAGCTAAATGAGTGTATGTTCACGCATGTCTATGTAAGTCAATGTGAAATTGTTTTTTGTGACTTTTTTTTCAAACACCCGAGATCTCGTATCTTTTATCCGTTATATTTTTTGTTCTAAATACATTCTGAAAAAAAATAAAAATTGTTGAGTGTTTGTATGACTGTAAGTGTACTTTGCATAATATTTTTGAAGCGATTTGTGAATGTTTTTGGTAACGATCTATCAATAACTACTGGTCTGGGAGAGCATTCTGGATTTGAGCGTAGATGGTGATTTTTGTGGTGCTACATGAACTTGTAATAGCAGCGTTAGGGAAAATGAGGCTTAACTATGCTATTTGAGTCCTAGCGCAAAACTTGTAATCTAGCTGATAGTATTTTAAGCACCTACTTCTATCACTTAAACTATTATATATGGTCTTATGATTTAAAGGAATATCACGCACATTGACTCTGGACTTATATTTACACACATGATGTTATATATTCAGAAGATATAAAGAGGATTTCCAGGATCCTCACATTAAGTTTATCTTCCAAAGATTTTTGTATTTTTTATTTTTATTTTTATATTGATCTTTATTTTTATTTTTCTGCGCAATATTATATATTTTTGGGGGGCTTTTTTCATTTTTTCACTGGCATATATATATTTTTCACCACTTGGTCCCATAGAATAGTTTTTTTTAATAGTACCAGTATTTTATGTAATTAGAGTATATATATATGTATATATATATATATATATATATATATATATATATATATATATATATATATATATATATATATATATATATATATATATATATATATATATATCTGGATATATTTTAGAAGTCTATTGTATGTAATAAATATAATATATTTAATTTTAATCTGTGTATCCACTTATTTACAACAGACAGGAATTTATATCTGTAGCACTTTACGTCTCCTGTATATGGGTATATCCAATATATCTATACCTATTTAATCTATATATTTGACCTGTGTATCCATAGTGGGTCACCAAGTGGGTCCTTTAATAGCTTTTAGCTTTTATTCTATGTGGTATGGTCTTCTAGTCTGACCCGTAGGGAGTTAGGGTCTTGTTTTGAGGGTTCAGCTATATTGAAGGTATTGAGTTTATCAGATTTCTAATTATCAACAGCTGGAGAAAGAATAGAAAACAAAGCACTTCTGTGATAAGCTATTGTGTTTGTTATCTTTTTTTAATGAAAGCGGGGGGTTATTTAACTAGGTAAACAGTTGGATGGAAAATGCTTGTAAAAAGGTACAAAGAAGTTTAATGTCTGTGTAGCTGTTATGAAAAGAAAGACTATGCATGTGAAGATGTGCAGGGTGTTAAGGGGAGGGGGAATAACTGGAGACAAAGGGCGTAGGATGGGTATCTGATAAGACATTGCAAGAAAAGATAATTGGCAAAATGTCCCAAACAAATGTGGAAAACATGTTCACACATTACTTGATTGCAGGCAGGATTTGGCTGCCTTGCAGAGAAATTGAGTCTCAATTTATATTGCTTGTAGAGTGTTGTACTATCTGGCAGTCTAATGAAAGAATCTGGATGTGACAGATGCTAGGAGAAGGCTACCGATCAGAATGCATTGTGCCTACTATAACATTTGGTGGAGGAGGGATAATGGTCATGGGCTGTTTTTAAGGGTTTAGGCTAGGTCCATTAGTTTCAGTGAAGGGTCACCTTAATGCTACATGATACAAAGACATTTTAGCCAATGAGGTGCTTACAACTTTGTGGCAACAAGTTGGGGGAAGGCATTTTCCTGTTCCAGCATAACTGTGCCCCTATGCTCAAAGTGAGGTCCACAAAAACAGGATTTGATGAGTTTGGTTTGGAGGAATTTGAGTGGCCTGCACAGAGCCCGGACCTCAACCCCACTGAGCACCTTTGGGATGTATTGGAACGCTTGTTGCAAGCCAGACCTTCTTGTCCAACATCAGTGTCTGACCTCACAAACGCTCTTTTGGCTGAAAAGGCACAAATTCCCACAAACACTACAAAATCTTGTACAAAGTCTTCCCAGAAGAGTTGCAGCTGTTATAGCTGCAAAGGGGAGACATCTAAATATTAATGCCTACGGTTTTGGAATGAGATGTCCAAAATACATTTAGTCATATAGAATACAATTAGTTTAGGATAGGTTTCAACACGCATGTCTAATGGAACTTGATTAAAGCTTTTGCTTCCTGCTCCTTTGACTTTTTCTTAAATTAATGACATGATTTAAAGGGACTTTCCAGCCAAAATTGAAATCCACATGGATGCATTTCAGTTTTGAATAGAAGCATTTTTGTAATATAAATGTATTGGCAAAAATGCTTCTTATAAAAGCTATAGCTGTTTCAAAAGTGTATTTAAGTATGAACCGTGCACCAGCTTTTTAAACACAGCACTTGCTCAAAGAGTCTAAGGTGCTTGTAATGACTCAATTTGTGAATTGCTGACATGATACAAACCCCACTTGTTCTCTAAGCAGCTTCAGTATTTAAAATGCTTGTGGACTGAGAATATATAGCTATGCTTTACATGCACGTGCAGAGAAAAATGTTAACCCTAAAACAGCGATAACTTTTGCTAGAAGCATTTTTGCCAATACATGTATACTGCAAATATGTTTCTATTCGAAGATGTAATTCACCTATGTGCTTTTACATTTTTACCAGAATGTTCCTGTAAAGGAACTTGTGCACACATTGAGCACTGATCTATGAATTTACCCTAGAGCTCATTGGTAGATTTATAATGAAAGAAGAAGTAGAATTAATGGAAGAAGTAGACTTACCCTGGATGCACACACAATTGTAGCATGTTGCTCTCACATACATGTATTCATTTGTTTTATTTTCATTTTGTTTTCTATGTCTTTTTACCATGAAGCAGTGTCTGTTTACTCAAGTACTCAGCACATGGTATTGGTATTGCTTTACCAGAGCTGTAAAATCACACTACAAGATAGCATGACAAACTATTTGAGACTGCTTCTTAAGCTCACACTATGGGGTAGAATTATCAAGCAGGGGATGCTGCAATCTACCCCCGAAGTTTCAGGTCTGCCTGAAACTTAAGTTCAGAAGCAGCGGCCGTAAGACCGCTGCTCCTTAACTCATTCGCCACCTCTGAGGTGGCGGACAGCAATCATCCCGATCGGATACAATTGGGATGATTGACACCCTCTGCTAGCGGCCGATTGCACCCGAATGTGCAGGGGGTGGTATTGCTCAAGCATTTCACCAGAAATGCTTGCACAATGTTAAATGCTGACAGCATATGCTGTCTGCATTTAGCAATGTTGGGCGGACATGATCCGCTACAGAGAATCATGTCCGTCTGACTTATGATAAATCTTCCCCTATAAATCAGTAAAATCATATTATGAAATGAAAATATAGTTGTGGAGATCTCTCCCTGTGTAATTAAAATGGCTTGGGAAAGATAACATCTATTATACATAAAACTTAAAGGGATAGAAAAGTCAAAACAGAAATGTGCATTTGGATATTTACATTTTAAATAGAAGCATATTTACAATAGGTTAATAGCGTTGATGAACAGACGAGACTTCCCAAATAACCAGTCACAGTCACAAGAGATATAATTAATTACCCACAGCCAGAATACTATGGTGTCAGCTGAAACCTGAATAAGTGAGTCACTTACTTGTGTTTGGATAGTTCAGTGAACGGAGAGGATCCGGCTTGTACAAACAGGTCCTGCAGGGACTGCGACAGGGAGCAGGTATTTCCAATGAGATAAAGAAAAGTAGTTAGAGAGCAACAATGAGCTGAGAAAGTATGCTGCCTGTATCCACTGTAGATTCACAGAGGTGAGCAGCTCCAGCTGACGGGAACGAGGCTGTGACGTCTTGCTGCTTTATGAACAGTAACTCCGACTGTTCTAGATAACCTGTGGAAAACGGCTAATAGAAACCTGACGAAAATAGAGGTTAACTGCAAATTCAAAATAATGGTTAAGCTCCAATGAACGAGTAAGAGAAGTCTGTGGAACTAGAATGATTAGAAGACTAGAAATTCCAGGACTCCAAAGTTGAGCTCTGGAAAACATGAGCTAGGATCTGTCAGCAAACAAATTTCCAAGCAAATTGGAAAGGAGACCCTGCCTCTATTTAAAGAGACAGCTTAGGAATTAACAATACTTAAAGAGACAGTACATGACACACATGTGCGCATACCACTGTTATGATAATGACTTTTACTAGAACCATATTTGCTAATGGCAGTATATTGCAAAAGTGCTTGTACAGGTATCAAAATTTAAAAAAAATGGAAATAGGCGGTATAAAATTAAAAAAGTTATTCAATTTTATTCGGCATAATACAACTTAGGTTATTATAAAACCACAGTTTTAGGCAGAAAAGGACTGACGCGTTTCGGCATCCATGTTTGCCATAATCATAGACCATATTGTTTTTCCCTTTACTCTTGCTATTTAAAGCACCTGCTGCAGTCTGATTTGATCAAACTTAACCTACTTTTTAACTCTAAAGATGCTGGATATAATCATACAACCTTATTTCCCATATATATTGCAATACTCTTTTACATTTCAAATAATGAATTTGTTTGTTACATAATATATCTTATACAATCTATATATATTATTGCAGTATTTACTTAGAACGCATTTTAAAGTAATACTTGATATAATTTCTCATTTTTTGGGATATGTAGTACAAATAGTTCTTTACAAAAATATTGATTCACAAGATTACAGCTATTTAAAAGTCATAATGTTTAGTATATATATATATATATATATATATATATATATATATATACAGTATATATATATATATATAGTATATATATATATATATATATATATATAAAACAATTCTAGGTTATTTGATACAAATAATCGAACAAACTATTCTCCGAGTTATATTCTGATACATTGTTACAATATTTAAACCGATTGTCAGGGTGCCAGGAATCAGACTGAAACGAGAAGTGCAAAAATAATCACACCTTTATTAATGACAAAAAAATAATAAAAAGTCAAATAACAAGCCAGGAGTGAAAACCAGAGCTGATAGTCAGACGAGCCGAGTAAGGAGCCAAAGCGAATAGTCAGACGAGCCGGAATCAGGTACAAGGAAAACAGCAGAGTCAGGAACAAGCCAGGGATCAGGAACCAGGAAGGACATCAGACAGCCAGGTAATACACAGGAACTCTCACAAACAGGTCTGAGACAACGCAAAGGCAAAGCATACTGAACAGAGGCCCTTTAAATAATAAGTGATGACATCACAATTCTGAGACTGCATCCTGTCTCACACAGATGATGCACACCAGTCTGGCCATAAAAGGAAGTGCAGGAAATGAGCAGCATCCCCCACAATGCACCATAGTCAGCAAGAGAGGTGAGTAAAATGGCTGCCAGCAGCACATGGCAAACAAAACAGGGAAAAAACCCTGACAGTACCCTCCCCTCAATGACCCCTCCCTCGCGGGAAGACAAAAGGCTTATTGGGGAAACGGGCATGGAAGGCACGGAGTAGGGCGGGAGCATGAACATCAGAGGAGGGAAGCCAAGAACACTCCTCCGGACCGTAGCCCCTCCAGTGAACCAAATACTGTACACGGCCCCTGGACATACAAGAGTTAATAATGCTGCTGACCTCATCCTCCTCATGATTGTCAATAAAGATAGGACGGGGATGAGGCAACACAGTGGTAAATAGATTACAAACCAATGGTTTCAAGAGGGAGACATGAAAAACATTGGAGATGCGCATTGCAGGAGGAAGGTCAAGAGCGTAGGCCACAGGATTGACCCGTCGGAGTATTCAAAAAGGACCAACATAACGGGGAGCCAGTTTATTGGAAGGCACTCGAAGGTTCAAGTTGCAGGAGGACAACCAAACTCTCTCACCAACCTGGTAGGAAGGCGCGGGCAGACGCCTACGATCAGCCTGGAACTTTTGGCGCTGCATAGAACGATGAAGGCAATCCTGAATCTGCACCTACGTGGAACGAAGTTGCTGGAGATGCTCCTCCAAAGTCGGAATACCCTGAGACATGAATGAATCGGGCAACAAGGATGGTTGAAACCCATAATTCGCCATGAACGGGGATAACTTGGAGGAAGCATTAATAGCACTATTACGAGCAAACTCTGCCCAAGGTAACAGTTCAGACCAATTATTGTGGTGATCGGAGACATAGCAACGGAGGAACTGTTCCAGAGCTTGATTAGACCGTTCCGCAGCCCCATTGGATTGAGGGTGATATGCAGAGGAGAAGGAAAGCTGGATCCCCATTTGAGCACAAAAGGAACACAAAAATCTGGAGACAAACTGGCTACTCCGGTCCGACACTATCTCCTTGGGTAACCCATGTAAACGGAAAAACTCCCGGGCAAAAATTGAAGCGAGCTCCTGAGCGGTAGGCAACTTCATCAAGGGAATGCAATGTGACATTTTAGAAAAATGGTCAACCACCATAAGGATAACAGTATTGCCATTGGAAACAGGGAGCTCGACAATGAAGTCCATGGAAAGATGTGTCCAATGACTCTCACCATTAGCAATAGGTTGAAGATGACCCACAGGAATACGTCGAGGAGTCTTATTCTGTGCACAAACTGAGCAGGAGGCAACATACGCAGCAACATTAGAACAAAGACCTGGCCACTAGAATTGTCGAGTGACAGACCAAATCATTTGGTTCTTGCCTGGGTGACCTGCGTCTTTAGGATAGTGGTAAGTGTGCAAAAGTTTAGTTCGAAGATTCTTAGGAACAAAACACTTACCATTAGGTTTCTCAGGAGGTGCATTGGTTTGTGCAGCCAGGATCTCCTCCCCCAAGGGAGAAGTCAAATTAGTACGTATGGTAGCTAAAATATGGTCAGGAATAGGTACAGACTCCTCCTTGGACAGAGGTGAAAATTGTCGAGAGAGGGCATGAGCCCTAACATTCTTACTACCAGGCAGGTAGGAGACCACATAATTAAACCGAGACAAGAATAGCGCCCATCTGACCTGTCGGGGCGACAAACGTTTTGCTTCAGATAGATAAGTTAAATTCTTGTGGTCAGTAAGAATGAGCACTGGCATGCTAGTACCCTCGGGAAGATGCCTCCATTCCTTGAGTGACAAAATTATGGCCAGTAATTCCCTGTCACCAATTTCATAATTGCACTCCGCTGGAAACAATATCTTAGAGAAGAAACCACACGGATGCAAGGAACCCTCAGGCATAGGTTGAGACAAGGGGGCACCTACTCAAGTCTCAGACGCATCGACCTCAAGAATGAAAAGCAGGACAGGGTTAGGATGAGCCAGAACTGGAGCGGCAGCAAAGGCAGTCTTAAGACTATCAAAGGCCTTAATGGCAGTAGGTGACCAATGGAGTAGATCATTCTCTTTACGGGTCATGTCTGTGATAGGTTTGACCAAGGAAGAAAAGTTTTTAATAAACTTTCTATAGTAATTGGCGAACCCCAAAAAACGTTGAATAGACCAAAGACCAACTGGGCGAGGCCACTGCAGAACTGCAGATAACTTGTCAGGATCCATGGAGAACCCTGCAACGGAGATAACATAACCTAGGAAGGTTACTTGAGTCTGATGGAACTCACATTTCTCGAGTTTACAAAAACAGGCCGTTCTCACGTAGTCTCTGAAGAACCCGTGTAACATCAGAACGATGAGCCTCAAGTGTGGGTGAGTGTATGAGGATGTCGTCTAAGTACACCACAACACACTGTTGCAACATATCTCATAGGACATCATTAATAAATTCCTGGAAAACAGCAGGAGCATTACATAGGCCAAAGGGCATTACAAGAAACTCATAATGCCCGCTCCTGGTGTTAAACGCTGTTTTCCATTCATGGCCCTCCTTGATCCTAACGAGATTGTACGCTCCTCTCAAATCAAGTTTAGTAAAGACCGTAGCTCCCTTGAGGCGGTCAAAGAGTTCTGTAATGAGCGGAATAGGGTAAGTATTCTTAATGGTAAGACGATTAAGACCCCTATAATCGCTGCATGAACTTAACACCCCACACTTTTTCTTCATGAAGAAGAAGCCAGCCCCTGCAGGAGAGCAGAATTTGTGGATGATCCCCTATGACAGAGCATCGGCAACATACTCCTCCATAGCACTATTCTCTGCAACAGACAGAGGGTAAACCCAGCCCCAAGGAGGAATTGCTCCGGGTAGCAGGTCTATGGCACAATCGTAAGACCAGTAAGGAGGCAATGTACCGGCACGCACCTTGTCAAAAACGTCTAGGAACTCTCGGTACTCCTCTGGCAATTGAGATACCAAAGAAGTGCACAAGACTTTAACTGGTTTGCGAAGACAAGTGGAAATACATTGCGGGGACCACGACAAAATTTTGGACCTGCGCCAGTCGAGACTGGGATTGTGCTTTTGGAGCCAGGGATAACCCAGAACAACCGGAAAATGCAGAGAGTTTATCACCTGGAACTGGAGGGTTTCAAAATGGAGAGCCCCAACAGCCATGGACAACGGAGCAGTTTTGTGAGTAACGAGTGCGAGCTGAAGGGGCCTGCCATCAATGGCCTCAATAGCAAGCGGAACGGACTGAGGCAAAACAGGAATGGAGTGCTTTGATACAAAAGCACTGTCAATGAAATAGCCCGCAGCACCGGAGTCAACAAGAGCCTGGGTGACTATGGAGGAGTCCACCCAGGAAAGGACAACCATGCCCCCAACAGGACCTTAGGTGTGAGCATTTCCCGGCCGTGTAGGACAAGACTTCAAAAGGTGGCCCTGTAACCCACAATAGAGGCAGAGCCCCTCCCTCCTCCTAAAGGCCCTCTCCGCCATGGAGAGACGTGTGAATCCTAACTGCATCGGCTCAGCAGTACCTGGTGACTTGGGACCAGGAGGCATGGGAGGAGAGGGAGGCATGGGTGGGAACGAACACGTAGGAGACAACGGAACAGGAGGCTTCTGCAAGCGCTCCTTGAAAGAGGGCCTCTCTCTGAGTCTGATGTCAATTAGGATCAAAAAAGACACCAATGCCTCGAGATACTCTGGTAAATCTCTGGCAACAACTTTGTCTTTAATCGCATCAGAGAGCCCATGAAAGAAGGTGGCAACAAGGGCTTAATTGTTCCAACCAACCTCTGCGGCAAGCGTACGGAACTCAATACCATACTGAGCAACAGATCTTGTACCTTGCTGAATGGACATGAGTCGTTTAGCAGCAGAGGAGGAGTGAGCCGGAACATCAAATACCCTTCGAAAGAAGGCCACAAATTCAGGGTAATTTGAAATCACAGGTTTATTAGTCTCCCACAAGGGATTAGCCCAGGCAAGAGCTGTGTCAGAGAGTAACGAGATGAGAAATCCCACCTTAGCTCTGTCAGAGGGAAACGCCTGAGGTAACATCTCAAAGTAAATGCCCACCTGGTTCGAAAACCCTCTGCACTGAATAGAATTGCCTCCATATCGCTGAGGTAGAGGTGTAGAACCGGACATGCTCCTGGTAGGACTAGGTGCAGCAGCGGAAACAGGAGCAGCCATAACTTGTGGGACACTTTGGTCCAAATGTGCAGTGCGAGTCAGCAGGGTTTGCAGGGCTAGTGCAAATTGATCCAAGCTGTGATCCTGTTTATCCATCCTGGAAATGATGGCAGGTAAAGGGGGATTATTAGCACCATCAGGATTCATGGCCTTTGCGTAATGTCAGGGTGCCAGGAATCAGACTGAGACGAGAAGTGCAAAAATAATCACACCTTTATTAATAACAAAAAAATAATAAAAAGTCCACAAGTAAAATAACAAGCCAGGAGTCAAAACCAGAGCTGGTAGTCAGACGAGCCGAGTAAGGAGCCAAAGCGAATAGTCAGACGAGCCGGAATCAGGTACAAGGAAAACAGCAGAGTCAGGAACAAGCCAGGGATCATGAACCATGAAGGACGTCAGAAAGCCAGGTAATACACAGGAACTTTCACAAACAGGTCTGAGACAACGCAAAGGCAAAGCATACTGAACAGAGGCCCTTGAAATAATAAGTGATGACATCACAATTCTGAGACTACATCCTGTCTCACACAGATGATGCACACCAGTCTGGCCATAAAAGGAAGTGCAGGAAATGAGCAGCATCCCCCACAATGCACCATAGTCAGCAAGAGAGATGAGTAAAATAGCTGCCAGCAGCACATGGCAAACAAAACAGGGAAAAAACCCTGACACCGATTTAAATTTAAAATGATACTTGACCTTATTTTTCAAAAAGATATTTACAACTTATTCCTTACATAATTATTGATTCACATGATTACAGATATTTAGACATTTTAGTTTCTTGTATATATACAAACATTTTTTTTTGGCTTTTTAATGCTAATAATTGATTATATCGTTCTCTAAGTTGTATCCCAAAGGTACTTGGGTACGCAATTTATAGATCCAATAGATTTCTTGTTTTAATAACATTTCAAGTTTATTTCCTCCACGTTTTGGTTTCATAATGACCTCTATTGCATTCCAAGAGAAACTGTTTAAATTTTGATTTTGTATTTCAATAAAATGTTTAGCTAGTGCAGAACATGGCCTATTGTTCTCAATGTATCTAAGATGTTCTCTTAAGCATGTCCTTACATCACGCATTGTCATGCCAACATATTGCCCTTTGCATTGATTACATTCTATTAAATAGATTACATGTGTTGTTGCACAATTTATGCAACCCTTAACATCAAAAATCTCGCCGGTTGTGTGAGCTGTAAAAGTTTTGGTTACATTTATATATTCACAAGCTCTACATCTTCGGTTTCCACATCTATATATGCCATTAGAATGAAGTCATGAGCTTGTTCTTTGGGTATTATTTTTTAACATACTTGGTGACAAAATTTTACCCAGTGTTCTAGATTTTGTGTAGACAAATCTACAACCTTTATCCAAAGTTTTATGCAAGCTTTTGTCTCCATATACTATTGGCAAATATTTTTTAACAATTTTGCAAATTTCCGAGTATTGATTTGAATATTGAGTTACAAATGTTACTCTGTCTTCATAATTTTTTATACTGTTTTCCTTGAAGAGTTCTTTTCTATCTATTCGTTTTACTTCTTGCTCTACTTTATTAATCTATCTCCTTGGATAACCTCTGCTTTCAACTCTAGAGTTAAGTTCATCTTTTGCAGTTTTGAATTTTTCTGTGTCTGAACAGTTTTGCTTAACTCTCATCATTTGTCCTTTTACTCTCCCCTTAAAGACATGCTTTGGGTGATTACTTGCTGCATGCAGTATAGCATTACCGGCAATGGGTTTCCGATATAGATCTGTCTTAACTCTATTTTCTGGCATATCTGCCTCTAGTATCAAATCTAGAAAACAAACTTTTGTTTTATTCCATTCAGATGTTAGTTTGATTTCAAACTGACTGTTACTTAAATATTTAACAAATAATCTCGTTTTTTTTTCACCACCTTTCCAGACCATTATCAGGTCATCTATGAATCGTCTATATATGACGATCTCCTTGGTGATGGGGTTTCCATCTGCAGAGAACAGGGACCGCTCCCACCACCCAATAAAGAGGTTGGCAAAAGAGGGGAAGTGTATTTACCTATGAAAGTGCTGTACTGCTTTTTTTTTTTTTTTTTTTTTTTTAAAAAGAGGGGAAATAATTCTACTCTCAAAAACGCTGATAGGTTTTCATAGTGGTCTCCCGAACTGATTAAAAAGAGCTATTTATTTTAATAGGACACAATATCCATAGTTTTCCTTGTATCGGTATACCTCACTTTACAGCACTTCACTTTACAGCGCTTTGCTAATACAGCGCTTTCTGGAGCTGAAGTTCAACCTCCAAGGATTTTGAAACAGTGTTGCACTCATTGTGAAATTGCAAGAAAAGTGACTGGCACCATTCTGTTATGCGCAGTTCACTCTGTTTACAATATTACAGTGCAATCTGTGTCTCAGTGTTGTAGTCTGACACATTTTACTACAGTAATTGTCCCTATTTTACAGGTACAGTTTTTATTGAATACTAATTAAATACTGTGCTGTGCTAGTGTTAAACTAAATTTAGAACGTTTGCACCCCTAATATATGTTAGTTCAAACATGTTTTCAAGTTTTTAAATACACTGGCAAGTGAAAAGAAAGCTAAAACTGCCTTGTTTCACTTTAAGGCGGTTTTCCCTTTACAGCGAGTCTTTCATGGTGGACTGTAAGCTTCATATATCCAGTGGAACATTTAGTTTAATATGCATTCGCTAAACTATGAATATTCCATTTTTTTGTGCTTTTTATGCACACTTGTAAAACATAGTTGTAAGTGTATTTAGATATCCAGCAAGCCCTATAATATTCTGAGCTAATTCACGTCTCTCATAATGGAGTGAAAGTCTCATAGGTGCAATAGATTATCTAGTCTTATATTTATTTGCTAGGTTATAAACATTCAGATTGTCAAACTTTTTCAGTAAACTTGCGCTTAAACAAACAAAACGCCCCTAGAAATATTCAAGTTGTGAAATAAGGGGGTATTATCTAGGGATGAAGAGATATGTAAAGAACTACTCATAAGCTATACTGCGTTTACATAAGAGAGTATGATTGCAATAGAGGTATTTGCAAGATGAACTGCAAAATAATACTCTGAGCACAATTAAAAATGGCAGAGTTTATTAGTGTGTGGGGGGGTAGGAGCATAAGGAACTATCCAAGCAGCATAAGTGCTGGTGGATTGAAAACCAGGCTAGATTTATCAAAGCCATTCTCCTTTAATCCCGTCCAAAACAGCGCATACGACCTGATCGTCATATTCATCACAGCACTCTGCGCCTATAATTGCGCAAATCTGAAAGAAACTTCTTCGCACTCCGCTTGCATTTGCCTAGGCGCACAGGCGCGCTCCAGAGTGCAACAATATACATTAGTAATAGGCGTAATTGAACAGCCCGACCTACAAATACGCCCAGTTTCTTATTTATCATTGCTTTGCGCCGATAGGGAACTGCAATTTCGGCTTCAATTGCGTGTTGTATATTTCGCCATACAGACAGAGGCAAACACCATTATAACACATGCTTTTACATCTTGTAATGCAGTACTTTCTTCTTTTAACTCATTTTTCAAAGGCTCAGCACCAAGAAGAGACTGTTATTGCCATAAATTTGCGCTTCCACTGGCGCATATGGGTACCAGCAGTTTTATATACAGTATATATAGCGATATATTGATATATTTATTTTTGCAATCTTAAATTATCAACATATGGCAAAAACAGCAAAGAAACATTATATAATATAAATATAAGCTAACTATTAACTTAAAAAACAGTTTTTTAATAACCAAAACATGGCGGCGTAAATATTTATAGGGATGTACTGTGATAAATAGGGAGTAAATAGGGAGTAAATGCTGTTTCCGACAGGCGAAATTTATCATTATTACGCCACACCTTACCTGCACAAAGTTACGTCTATTTTTTTTATAAATTCAGGCGCACATGTGCTCTTCTCTGGAGGCGAGCTGGAGCGCAGTTACAGGCGAGGCACATACAGAGTTCGCCTAGCCTTTGATAAATCTAGCCCTTAGTATTACATAAAGGTGACCTATTTGGGTAACTTTGAAGGCTATAGATACTAGCAAGGGACCAGCTACAATCTAGGCGAAGGAAAAAAGTAAGCAAATACTATAAAGCAAATATACTGCTGGACATAACCAAACACAGAATTCTGCCTCGGCCGCTGGCAACACATTTGTATTAGGTGAAGAAGTTGCAGCAATTAGGGTAGTGACAATAACTTCCCTTGATTATTTAGAAAAAAGAATGATTATTCAACAGTAAAAGCAATGATTGCAATACCATAGTAAGATTTACCGCCAAGTAGGTTATACCAGGTACTGTTATGTGTATAAATAACGAGTTCTTATATGGAAACATTATAGTCCAAGACTAATAAAAACAGGGATATAACTATAACGCGCTTTGGGTCCCTTAAAAAAAAAGAAAAGAAAAGGTAGGGGCCAACTTAGTGCACCAAGTGGGTGATACATAGGGAGCGATATATAAAATGAGTAATACACTCTCATAGCTGATTATCAGCAAACATGTAAATGTGAGGACCAGAGCAGGTATATTAAAAAACTATATCGCTGTGGGTAATTATAGAAGCTGTATTTGTTTGTCTCTGGCTATTAAGTAGTTAGTCATAGGTAGAGGCAAATATATATTTCATTCCGTTACATTAAGGAGCTACTGGCTATTGCGCTGATATTGAGGACAATAGGGGAGCATCAAATATGGTAAGCTGAGTGGGCCAGGGTAGAGTGATCTGGCAAGGGAAAGGACAGCCAGGGTTGTTATAGTCAAATGCAATACAATAGAATAAGAGATGACTGGAGTAGCAATAGCTGTGTTAATATCAGCTGATATACGTATTTCTCAATTTTCAAACTACTATATATATTATATCTGATAAGAGTGGGAGACATATCTACTTCTAGACGGATATAATATTGATCAGGATGAATCTAAAATTCAATTATAGACATAAGCTGGCTCTGAAGGAGAACATAACATGCAGAATCGATAACAAACAAAACCTCTAAACAAAGCAGAATTATCAGTACATTAAACACCTGTAAGCATATAATAGTGCATATTGAAGTGTATAATAGCAAGAGCTCCACTCAACAAGTGAGGAGGAGGAAGATAAAGTCATAAGGTAGATTCAGCCAATGCCTCACTTGGAGCTATCCTGTCCAGAGGGTGATGAGTGAATGAGGCTAAAGAAATATGGAAGAAACATCCAAGGCATGCAGGCACAAACACGCAAATGAGCCTTGGGCAGTCGTAGAAATATTCTTGGGTTCCTTCCTGTATCTGGCAATAAAGTTAATCATCTATTGACAGTTGTGTATCTCTAGATGAATCTCAGTCATTACATACTCCAATACCTCCTCGGCCTGCAAAACAAATTCAAAAGGCTCCTCTGTTCCTAGGCTCCCATTTGTACCTCTCGGAGTAATGAGCTCCTGGTCAGCCACAGTTTCATGTGGTAAATTAGCAATGGCTTCAGGGCATCGAGAGTCTATACAAAATAAGCTGGTAAGCCTCTGTGGATGGAGATCCGAAAGTGTAAAAGATGGCGGACATCGGGGCCCCAGGACATTGCCACCGTAAGAGCGTTTACTGAGAATATCATCTCCGGTAGCCTTGGTAGGGGAAGTAGAAGTAGAGGAATGACATGCAGCCTTAAGTGATGCTGTGAAAACTTATTGATGTCGCTGTAGTAAGAAGCAAATTTCTTGTAGCAGAGTATTGGATTGCATGTTGAATATCGGTCGCCGACTCTGGATTTTATTGAACTGATGAGAGAAGACTAGCAGTTAGGAAAACTAAAGTACACCTTTCAGTCCTTTCCTGTCCAACACCTTGTCATATACCATATCCCTTTAAATCACTAATAAAACATTTATTTCAATAAAAAAAACTTTTATTTTACATTAAATATTAGATATGTGCATTCGTATTTGGACAAACACTGTTTTCGTACAAATATTGCCTGATTTGTTAATTCGGCACAGAACTGCATGAATTTAAAGGATAACGAATGAACGTATTAATGAAATTAGTTCATTCATTCTTTTTTTAATAATAAATCCCGCCTGCTAACTTACACTATTAACCTCTAAGCCTCCACAACCCCACCACAAAAACCCACAACACTGAACTGCTAAAACCCCCACTGTAAAAACCTGCTACCCTAAGCTGACTCAACCCCCATAGCAAAATCCCGCTACACAACTCTTAATGCCTAAACCTACACTACTTAACCCCTAAACTGCCACAACCCCAATGAAAAATCTCCCTACACTATTAACCCCTAAACTGCCACAACCACCATTGCAAACGCTAAACTACCACATCCCCATCGCCATAAAACTCCTACACTACTTAACCCCCAAAACTTCACAGCCCATCGCAATAAAACTCCTATGTAAACTTAACCCCTAAACCACCACAACCCCATCACAATAAAAACCCCTACACTATTAACCCCTAAACCGTCACAACCCCTAATCTATATCCCCCTAAAAGCTTATCCCCCTAAGTTAAAAACCTCCACTAACAGTAAAAGAATAATAAAGAAGCCCTATTTTTAAACTAAAGTACCTTAATGTAATAAAAAAACTAAAAGACCCAATCCTAAAACTAAAGTCCCCCCAAAAAAGCCCCCCTAAAAACCTTTATCCTAAAACTAAACTAAAAAACAAATAACTCTATACTAAAACTAAACCCCACACAAAAAACTTAGACTAGAACTCCACGTTTTACTCATCATCCTTGTATTCATTATGCACTTTACTTTGTTTAATTATATGATACATGTGTTTCTTTTGTTATGCACTTTACTTCAGGATGTCGGCCTCGCTCGTCAGTATTCACTGGTAAAAAATGTTTGCAATTTACTTTCTAATTTAACACCTAATTGTGCGCTATTCTTATCACAGTGTAACAATATGGATAGAGCGCCCTGCTAATGATTGCACTCCACTTGTAATAGTATGTGTTTCCTTTACACTTCTGCACCCAAGCAAGAAACTGCCAGTCATAGGTGGGCATATGCAACTGCCTGTGTTCTATTGAGTACTCCAATATATCAAAAACTCCAATCTGACGTCACTTCCGGTGATTCCATACATATGATTGGTTCGTGTCTCAGTGAGTTACAGGATTCACAACCAATCAGATGGGCACTGTAATTGCCTATTTTCAATATCTAGTTTGCCTCTGCCTGGGGGGGGGGGGGGGGGTTCAAGGGTTTACTTAGGGTGTATGCCAGAGGATCGGCTGTGCGCCCACCAAGACAGGCAAAACAGATAGTGAAAATAGAAGAGTCACAGGAAGTGACGTCAGATTGGAGTTTTCAAGGAATTGGAGTTCTGTTGTAGGACCACTGGCACTGCTGAATAACTCCTAACATTTCTCTGTGGCTTTCCATGACAGGAAGGTGAGGGGGACTTGTGAGTGATGGCTATTGGCTCAGTGGCATTTGACAGAAGGGATGACTGTGGGCAGAGCTGGGCATTCCATAAGTCGGATGGGAGGAGCCTATTATGTTGTGGGTGGAGCAGGGGTGGTCCTTGTAAACTGGGACATTTGCACTGAGAGCGGGGAAGCTGGTTGGAGGACGAGGGAAAGACCTCCCACATTGTGAAAATAAAATATACAATATCAGAATGGTTGGAAGGTGTTCTGTCAGTTTCCTGTTACGTTAAAATGTCACGAAGCTTGCTAGGGTCAGTAATGCAAAAACTGCATATTCTAACACATAAAAACATGCCATTTTCCCATCAGCATGTCCCAATAATGTAGTTGAAACGCATTCAAAGCTCTAAAAAGATACTGAAATAGCTACTACATATCCTTACAGAAACCAGGTTATAAAATTAATCTAATTTCCTATAATAACCACATTTTCTGTAATCATATTGTTAGAAAATACAAATGTATATTTATCAAACGTTTGATAATTTAATATTGTAATAACTACACTTAAATTGTCACGACACTGCATCTTAGTTTTGATATTTTTTTTAAAAATAATACTGTTGCACAAAAAAAGGTTTATTAACCAATAAAATATGTTGTTGGATCATTTGTCTCCCTAAACAATTGAGCAATCTTATACTGCATTGTGTCACTTTTTATAAATCAGCGTTACTGCAATACGCTAACGCTTAGAAGTTCTTCTGTCAGATTAGCAAAGCAAATGTATCACATCACATCGGCAAACGGAAGTGACGTTCCGTCAGCAAAATATGCTTTAAGATTATTTTCCAAAAATCAATTATGGCTACCACAATGTACACAACTACGGATGCTGATACAGACCAAACCTCTCACATCTCTGTTCGCATCATCATGTCACGTGATAAGTGACAGTCAATTTCAGAATGACGTAGAGATTAAAATATGGCAGACTCCACAGTACATGTTTTACATGCTGCTTTTTGTGCCAACCGGTGCCCTCACTGTGTTAGCTGGAATCGTGGCGGGATTTTGGCTGTTGGTACCTGTCATTCCGTAGCATTATACGACCCTGAGGTAATTGCCAAGGAAAAAGTTTGTAATTCGAAAGAATAGAACTGTAAAACCTCTATATATTTACTCATATGAGATGCTAAATTAATGTTTTTGTCAAAAAATATGCAATGACTTCAGTTAAAATGTTATAATTAACTGTAATTACAATTAAAATGAACTAATTGCAGTTTTTGCAGCTAAATTTACATTTAACAAATTCTTTGTCTTTGCATTAGTTATTCCCATTGGACTGTAGAATTCTAGCATATTTTAAGTGCAATGATGTTGCATTGTTATCTTTAATGACTTCCTAGCAATTCTGGCATTCTGCTGTTGCTGTCAAATAACTTGGTTCATATATTGGTTCTAAAATAATAATAGCTTTCGTTTTTTCTTTCTTAAAAATTGAGCATCTCACTAAAAGACAACTCACTTTGTACTTTATTAGTATTGATATAATGCTTATAAGCAAGTGCTTCAAGTGGCTAACTGCTTCAATTGATGCTCCTTGTCAGATGTGATTGGTGCCTCTAAACCCACATTTTGTTTCTTTAATGATTCAGATAGAGCATACAATTTTAAACAACTTTCTAACTGACATCTATTATCAATTTTCCTTTGTTCTCTTGCTATCTGTATTTAAAAAGCAGGAATGTAAAGCTTAGGAGCCAGCCAATTTTTGGTTCAGAAACTGGGTTTTGCTTGCTTGTCGGTAGCTAAATGTAGCCACCAATAAACAAGAGCTATCTAGGGTGCTGAATCTAAAATGGGTCGGCTCTTAAGCTTTGCATTCCTGCTTTTTAAATAAAGATAGCAAGAGAAAAAAGAAAAATTGATAATAGAAGTAAATTAGAAAGTTGCTTAAAATTGCATGCTCTATCTGAATCATGAGTGTTGAGGTATGAAAAATTGCTCAGCTGAAGGAAGATCTTCTTTGTTCTGTAAAGGTCCCAATAATTTAATGCTACTGTCACAATCCTGCTTGTCCGTAACCCATGATTTTTCACAACCCAGTGGTCCTTATATTGGCATGGCACAGTTGGAAACTGGAATTTGTCTAGGCATTTTTGTATCTTTGCCAGGTATTCTACTTTTACACTCCACAAGATCAATTACAAATCTTTTGGTTAGTGTTTGAAAGGTTTCAGTTCTGATAGAATGGACCACAGCAATCTAGTAAGGTAATTTTGCACAGCCTGTTAGCAGTTTGTCTGAGAGCTGGATTTACCATGATGTGAAAATCACGATCACTTTAAACTGCTGCTTCATAAATATCAGTTGCAGGCTTCCAAAACCGTCTCCGCCAACTTAGAGTTGCATTTGAAAACCACCCAGGACTCAATGGGTTGTGCGAGAGCAGGGGACCAGCTGCTATATATGGTTAAAATATGCACTCCATAATTTGCAATGAACTGTAGAACAGGTTCACAAGTGAACCTTGTCCATCCACGAATTGATACATCTAGTCCTTAAAGTACATTAATAAATATTAGATTGTGTGTATTTGCGCAGAGAGGTCTTGCCAAAATAAAATAATAAATTAAAATCATATAAACTCTTAAAGATCAACCGTACTTGCCAAAGCAACCACTAACCAACCCTCTGTTTTACACTCCAGAAAGTCTGCTGCTGGTTGCATGTTCTGTTTTTAAAAGTTTCAGCTATATTTTCTTTCAGTGCAATTGATTTGTTTTTTTTTCTACCAGACACTGAAATAAACATAATCTCCTCTGTATAAATTCAGTACAATCAATCAGTGGGGTTCACAGTGTCTTATAAGTATTACGGAGTAAAAATAAACCAGGTTTCAAAACCAAAATAAAATAACAAAAACTGAATAAAGAAATATTATGCTCTTTTTGGGTTTGAGCAAATGTAGCCAGTGTTCTCCACAGGACCCTTTTTTATTGTCGCACTGCCGTCTGATTTTACTGACCACCAGGCTAAAATTGTAGCCAATATAAAGCTGATATTAAACATCTTCAATGTGTATTGCGCAAATTATTATTACATAAATCTATGTTAAATTATGCAATTAATTTGTGCTTTGAATAGCAGAAAATGTAATATTAGAAATTATTATACTGCCCCCACCCAGCTACTTCATAATGCCACCCGGCTGGCAATTTTTTTGTGTGGAGAACACTGGTAACATTTGTATTAAATACTATAATTTATGTATTCATAAAGATACAGGCAAATGCAAGATCGTTTAAAAATCTGTTTAAGGACTGTTCTACTGATTCTGTACCTGTAGCATACTGTAGTTGGGATTGTAGTTTCCTGCATTAACACAGCACTTGATTGCAGCTGAACATACACTGATAATGTGCGTTATAACCATAATTGAATGTTATCCTCTAGCAGGAAGAAGAAGATAAAATAGTGCAGAATGTTCAAAGCACAATCTATTAATTATCATTCCAGCTATGTTTGGTTTTACCTTTTGTTTGTTGACAGCATGATTATATACTAGTTGTGTATTCTATTATTGCATCTAACATTTAGGGCTAGATTTCAAATGGACTGCTATTTAGCGTTTCTCTAGAGGGCTAATTGCGCTAGAAGTATTTTTTTTTTTTTGCACACTCCGGTTTGCGTTCGTATTATGAGTTAAAAGTAAAAAGCTATAACCTGATGCGTGCAAAAAGCCAAACTTGGATATTATATGTGCAAGTTAACATATAAGTCACTGGAGAAAATAAACCTAACACCCAACTTGTTCTTCTCATACAAGAATATGTTCTATTTATTCTTAAATACATATTTCTACACATATCATCTAATGGTATTTTGGTAACATATATATTTATACCTATATGCTGACTGAGCATCATGGGAAATGTATTTCCAAAACCTCTGGAGGCCCACAGTTGTTGACCTCATATATATATAGTCAATGTAGAAAACAAGGTAACAGCACCACAGCACACAATCTTCTTTTAAAGGTGAAAAATCTTTATTTGAGGTTTAGCAACCAGTAAAAAGCGACGTTTCGGACCTACATAGTCCTTAATCATGCATAAGTTAAAATCAAACAAACAGACTTTAAAAAGGGTATCTGGACCAATCATGCTTCAATTCTCAGTGTTAATTGGTTTAACCCATACCTATCCAGGTTTGTAAATTTCAACAACACAGTGACCTCTAGTGGTACCAGAATATATTCCATCATTTAAAACCATTATAAAAACAAATACAAATCATAATCTCTATTCAGACCATATGGATGTAATGTGTTCAGACGTTTAATCCACCATACTTCTTTCTGTTTTAGTTTTAATTCCCTATTACCCCCTCTTCTATGATGGGGGATATGGTCAATCACTTGAAAGCGAAGCTGGCTTACTGTATGGCCCATATTTGTGAAATGTGCTGATACTGGAAGTGACATATCTTTTGATTTAATGGATGCTTTATGTTGACTAAACCTATCCCTGGCGGCTTGGGTGGTCTCGCCAATGTAACAAAGGCCACATGGGCATTTAAGTAGGTAGATTGCATAGTTAGTTTGGCATGTATATAACCCATTGATTGTATATTGCTTTCTTTTGTCATTTTGTGCTAAGAATTTCCCTTTAATAACTGAATTACATTGAGCACAGTGTAAGCAGGGGTAACAGCCTTTATTAGGGGTAGTTAGGTAATTTACATCAGACATTTTAGTTGTACCTATGTCAGCTTTTACTATGTGATCCCTAAGATTTTTTACCCTTCTATATGATGGCATAGGAGGGAGTTTAAATGATCCTATCTCTGGAAGCTATAACCTGATGCGTGCAAAAAGCCAAACTTGGATATTATATGTGCAAGTTAACATATAAGTCACTGGAGAAAATAAACCTAACACCCAACTTGTTCTTCTCATACAAGAATATGTTCTATTTATTCATAAATACATATTTCTACACATATCATCTAATGGTATTTTGGTAACATATATATTTATACCTATATGCTGACTGAGCATCATGGGAAATGTATTTCCAAAACCTCTGGAGGCCCACAGTTGTTGACCTCTCATATATATATATATATATATATATATATATATATATATATATATATATATATATATATATATATATGTGACGTGCAGTGAGGTCAGAGGCTGGTGAGGCACTAGATATGATACGCCGGAGAAACACATATACAGAGGGCTGCAAGTACCCCCAACAGGGCAGGTTTAAATGGTAGCTGAACCAGTGCACAGGTGAAATAATTAGCTGATGGGTGAGAGCAAGCTAGTAAGCACTGATCAGCTGATTACTTCACCTGTGCATTGATTCAGCTATAATGAAAACCTGGCCTGTTGGGGGTACTTGAGGATCATGGTTGAGAAACACTGCACTAAAGCACCAGCTCATCCGAAATGTATTGATTACCTGGAGAATAAAGCACACATACTCTGCTCACTGAAACCCACACACACTCTGCTCACATACACACTCACAGAATTCTATGGCACAGTGCCAGTTACTAAGCAATTAGAATGATACACAATCTCTTCTCTACTCGCTACTGTATTGTAAAAATAGAAATAATTTACCATACAAATTTTACACAAAGGACAAGTTATCAATACTGCCAACACAGCTGCTGCAATATGGTGCTCAAGAAACGCACGTGCACATCCCACTTAGATATGCTCTTCAACAAAAGACACCAAAGGATACCAAAATAATGAAGTACATAATAATAAAAGTAAAATAGAAAGTTTATTTTTATTTTTTGTGTGCAATTTCTATCTGAATGATGGAAATGTAATTATGACTTTCATGTTCCTTTCAAAAACTAATTTCTTTTGCTGATATGGGGCCAGTAACAGTTAATGCTAATTTTCAAAATATAAATAACTGGAAAAGTCTATTAAAATAGCATAATCTACCTCAATCATGAAAATTTAATTTTAAATGTCTCCCTTTGACTATGTGTTTAACCAGTTACTTTACAGTGGCATTATTTCTAAAAACATTTAACATCTGCAATAATTACATATATTTTTTAAATGACTCATTATCTCCTTTTATTAATATAAACTTGTATAAAAGCAGCACATATTAAAAACACATGATTTGTGAATTACAAGTTAACAGCAGTCTTTAAATAAATGGAGACACAGAGAAAAATAAAAATAGATACTGCATCCTCTGACTGAACAGACATAACATATATGGTGTTTGTACCTAATTAAATCAAATAACCATGAAAAAGGGAGGCTTAGCAATATTCAATGTCAAAAACTTTAATTTAAATAATGTGGACACTGTACACTTAACTTCAAATTTTGGGTTTTAAATTATGGATTTAAATTTGAATTGACCCTTTGACTTCCTGTCAGTATTGGGTTATGCTCACTTACTGTCCCCCCCCCTGTTAATGAGCTGTATCTGAACACAATTTGTGAATCACAAGAGATGTAGAATACTACTTTACTCTTCTGCTTGGTGTCATCTGTTCTTAGGTTACCTCAGCTTCCAGTTGTGTCACATGACCCTGCTCACTTCATCCTCCTTCTGATTACTCTATATATCCTTCACTTGCTAGGAGGCATCAAGAGGGGTGCCTCCTATTGATCCCAATTTTTGCTGCTAATATATTGACAGAACACAGGTGGCGCTGCAGCACAGCTTTTCCTTTGACCCATGTACTGCAATGGAGAGAAGCGTTTCTGTACCTGCCTCTCCATAGCATTACATGGGGGAAAAATTGTGTTTTTGTTTTAATTAAAATGTAATTAAGCTTTAGCCACATATGCCACATATGACAGGGTAGGCTCTGCCTCCCCTGCCTCCTATGAGTGCACGTCCCTGATAGATAGATAGATAGATAGATATATATATATATATATATATACACATACATACATACATACATACATACATACATACATACAGCCCTCGTTTTACAACGGTTCAATTTACACCGTTTTTTTCCAGTCATGTGACTGATATTGAAAAGCAATGCATTTATTAAAATAGCCAGTAGGTGGAGCTGTCTGCTTGTGTTGCAGCAAAGCCAAGAAAGCTGAAATTAATAAGTTTAACCAGACCTGAGCTATCGAGCAGATTTCAAAGGAACAAGATCTTCCCGTCTATAAATCAGTCCAGATTGGAATGCATAGAAAGATCTGTTTGCAGAAAAATGCAAGTGAAGTCTGTGTTGTGTGATTATTTTATTAGGTTCATAATGCTGTTTAGCAAATGTTTTTATTGATTTAACTTAGTTTAATTATTATTTTCTTTGTTGCGTGATTATTTTATTAGGTTTATAATGCTGTTTAGAATTTAAAGTCTTCATTTCAAAGCTTTAAAAATAATGTATTAGGTGTTACTTATGACATATCTCCCTCACTTCCCATTGACTTACATTATAAACTGGGTTTCAATTTACAATGGTTTCGATTTACAACCATTCCTTCTGGAACCTAACCCCGGCATAAACTGAGGGCTACCTGTGTGTATATATATAGTAATAGAAGACTGCAAGCACAGAGAATAATGGCATAGCAATAATATAAGGGCCAACTTACAACATGACCAGAGGAATAACAGTATAGGAAATACAAAATAATGTGCACATAATCAAATGGAATGTAAAACATAAAGCAGGATCAGCTAAACATGTAGGATCAGATAGTATGTTAAGTATGTTAAATCTTTATCCAGCACTTGCATGATATTGCAACATAAATGTCAATTGCAGACATGCCCAGCTCCTCCTAAAAGCATCTGTAACCCTGGTCACATCGCAGAGCGCTATTTCAAAGTGTACCGTAAACTGTGACAGTCCAAAACGGTAGCCCCGTGGGTCTAGAGGTGTAGATCAAATGTACTAACCAGAGCGCCAGTGTGGGAGGGCTGGAAGTAGTCCTGTCGAGCCAGCTGCTGTCAGTCAAAGCACCAGTGGTATCTGATAGGCCAGGGGGGTGCGCCTCTGTGTGTGTTGCCATAGGGGGGAAAGTATGTAATGCACAACCATTTAACTCACTAATGGAGCGGTGTCGGTATAACAGGCTACAATCAGAGTAAAAGATGTATCTAATGGGACAAATATACAATTTAAAACTGCAATAAATGGTCATGGGAAAAATGTAATAAACAGTCATGGGAGAGACAAGTCCGTCAGTACCAAAGTAGTGGTCAGTGTAAGAACAGCCATGCAAATAAGGTGTAGCCAGCAGATGTATGTGAACAACATGTAGACAGTCTGGAGGTAATGTATGTGAACAGTGTATAAGCTGTGCGCAGAATATACATCAGAGCAAGTCTCAGAGAGAAGTACATAAGAGCCAACATGCACGTCAAGCAAAGTGCCAAAGGCAGCAGGGGGATCAAATATAGGATGTAGAGTTTACTATAAAACCAATATATATATACACACAAGCTGTAATATGCACGCTGTGCTAAATAAATATATGTGCACATAAGTATACACCACAGGTCAATCGCTACAATGAACGGGGGTATGGGGTGATATGTCCCACAAGGCTCCAACGTCGCTCTATGTCAAAATAAATGCATACGTATAAGCACATAGTAAAAGCACATGGTGAGAGACACTGCTGCAAGCTTACCACTACAAAGTAAGTATATACAGGTACTCGGCCTGAACAACAGCTAATATTAATAGTGAGCAACAACAGAAAACAGGCTTACAGTAACCAATGTCCGTATGTAGTTAAAACACCCAAGTAGGGGGGTATACGCATAACAGATATGTGCAGACAAAGGGTCAAACATACTCATAGAAAGCAGTGCCAATCGTTGCCCATATTCAGTCCTTTAGGGTGAATGGTATCAAGTTTATAGATCCATTCGGCTTTCTTCTGTAGTAGGAGTTTATGCCTGTCAACACCCCTCCTTAGCGGGGGTACGTGGTCGATGAGCATAAATCTGAGGTCCTTGACTGTATGTCCCTGTTCCACGAAATGCCTTGCAACCAGCTGGTCGCTCTTCCCCTTGTCAATTGCTGCCCGTATGGCACTTCTATGATTAGCCATACGTTTTTTTTATATCATCATTGGTCTTGCCGATATAGAATAGTCCACAAATACAGTTCAGCATATATATGACAAACTTTGTGGTGCAGTTAGGGTGGTGTTTAATTGCACACCTTTGGTGGTTGTTGGGATGTCTGAAATGGCTGCCCTGCAGCATAGTATTGCAGGTAGTGCAGCTAGGGCATTTGAAAGAACCAAGTTGTGTAGAGACAGTTACACTGTCAATTCTGTAGCCCCTAATGGGGTCTGTCACCATCAGGATATCTCTCAAGTTCCTGCCCCGTCTGTATCCAATTCTCGGTGGATCTTGTTTACTATAAGGACGTGTCATGTCAGTACTCACTATTTCCCAGTGTTCCTTGAGATTGGTATCCAATCCCCTAGTTTTAGGAGTAAAGGTGGTGATGAAGTTGGTCCTAGGAGATTTCAAAGTAGGCACTTCACTGTCTGGCGGCGTTTCGCCAGTTTCACCAGTTGCTGCCAGTCTGGAAGACATAATCGTGGCCTTATCATAACCCCTAGCAGCAAATTTACATTTCATTTCATCAAGTTGTTGTTGCGTAGCACCCGGAGCATTTGGGCCTTTGGTATCACCTTGATGAGGGACCGTAGGTGGCAGCTAGAGGCATGGAGGATAGATTTTGTCAGTTTCTTTCTTGTAGAGTGTTGTACCCAGAACTGTTCCCTCCTTGAAGATCCTGAGGTCCAAGAAGTCAACCTGCTGACAGCTGGCGCACACCTTTAATTTCACTGGTTAGGATGGTTACCTTTAATAGCCATTCAAACCCCTTAGTGTCAACTTGTGTGCATGTTCATTCAGTGCATTCAGGTGATTGGTCCAGTCCATCAAGGATTCTTTGGTGCCCCTCCATATAAGGAGGGTATCGTCAATGTACCTCTTGTAGTGTAGGACTTGTGTCTGTTCATATACTTTAAATATATTTTCTTCAATATGCTCCATAAATAAGTTGGCAAATGCCGGAGCTATATTGGAGCCCATGGCTGTACCGGTAGAAGCCTTTCTCAAATATAAAGTAGTTTAACTTTAAGCACAGGGTAAGGAATTCCACAATAAATTCCGGTGGTGGACCCATGTAAGGGTATCTGTTCAAGCATTGGGATATGATCTGGATACCAGATTCTTGTGGGATTTTGTGTAAAGGCTGTTGACGTCCATGCTGGCCAAAATGTCATCAGGCCTGATGTCATTCACCCGAGAGAGTATGTCAATAAGAGACAGGGAATCCCGTAGGTATGATTGCATGTTGAGTACAAAAGGCTGCAGTAGAGAGTCTAAGTACGTGGCCAGAGGTTGGAGTAAAGATCCCCTGGCGGAGACAATGGGACGACCCGGTGGGGAATCCAGTCTTTTGTGGATTTTAGGCAGGGTGTAGATAATAGGTCTGACCGGATATTTTACAGTCAACCAATCCCTCAGGTGCCCGTCAATCCATTGCTTCTGATAGGCATGCTCAATGACACTGTCGATGCGGGTCTTATAGGTGATAGTCGGCTTGCAGGGTAGAGACTTGTATGTGAGGGCGTCCGTTAACTGTGACACAATTTCCTTCTTATAATCAAGATAGTCCTGTGCCACTATTGCACCGCCCTTGTCTGCTGGGCAAATTACAATAGAAACATCATCATCAATCAGTGTAAGTGTGGCTGCCCAGTTTGCGGATGTCATATTGTTCCTGTGTTTAGGTGCAGTGGAATCTGCTGCTTTCTGTTGGAAAATCCTGGTAAAGGTGCGAATGCTGGGGATTAGTAGTGGGTGGTTCAAAGGCACTGGACTTCTTGAAGCGATGTCCCTTGTCCTCCATTGTTATTCCCTGGTAAAGGTGCGAATGCTGGGGTTTAGTGGTGGGTGGTTCAAAGGCACTGGACTTCTTGAAGCGATGTCCCTTGTACTCCATTGTCATTCCCTGGAAGAAGTCACCCAGTTTAAGCTGTCTCTGGAACTTCATGGTATCTATATAAGTCATAAAGTCATTATGCACCGTGGTTAGGACAAAGGACAGTCCTTTGTTGAGAACAGTTCTTTCCTAGTCAGTAAGGTTGTGCCGGCTGAGGTTTACCACTACATCCTCCGTCGTGACTGGAATGGGGGTCTTCTTCCAATGGCCCCCCTCCTAGTGTGTGGTCTCCCTCTTGTAGCTGATCTGGTGGTGATGCCTAAAAAAGACTTGATGTATTGGGGGCGTTGGTCATATGTCCTTGGGCATCTATACCGTCGGTGTCAGATCCAGAGCTGGTATCCACCATATTCAGGTGTCTGTTGGTATAGACCCTCTGTCTTCTCTGGCGTCTCGGATGGTAGTGTGTTCTTTCTTCTGGTCCCAGTACCCATCTGTATAATTTCTTGTCCCTGTAATCCTCAGTTACATAAATCAGCTTTTTTTTTTTGGAATGCTACTAGTGCATTGTTGTACTCTCTCAGTTGGGCAGAGGTCTTTTCCATCTAATTCTCGGTCTTATCCTGGGATAGGATGGCACTTTTCGCTTCTTCAATGAGTGTGACTTTCTGTAGTTGATTTCTCACCTCCTCCACGACCGGTAGTATGAGGTCCAGTGAGCACTTATTCAGTACAGCGCACCAGCATTTTTCAGGGTTCGGTCTCCCTATGGTTGGTATGTTGTTAATACGGAATCCCCTTGGGATCAATTTCTTCCTGTGATATTCGGATAGATAAATACCATGTAACTTGAGATCAACTTCCTTCTTGTTAAGTTTCAAAAACTGTTGGTAGATGGTTTGTGCGCTGTCTGCTGGGGTCTCAGGAATGACTGTATCGAATAGGATTCTAGCCGCATCCGTGTTGCTGAGAGTTAGTGTCTCTGCTCCCTCAATATCTACAGGGATGTTAGGGGTGGGTTGTAATGCTGATAATTGTTTCATAGGTGCAGCAGTCAAGTCAATGGTGCACGTGTAGCCCAGTGATGAACAGACAAAGCACAGTGTGGGGTGAAGGGTCCAATGAGGTTAACGTGGGTGGGTACAGCCAGATGGGTATAATATTCACAGAGGCTGGTGCACTTGCACAAACAGGTGTCCAGTTGCCAGGGTGCTGAATGCAGGTAGAGATAAAGGTAATAGAAGACAGCACTCGCTGGGCTTAAGGATTAGCAATAGCAGATTTTATTTACGTGACGTTTCGGGGACAGCTCTTCTTTATCATCACAATAATAAAATGTGACAAGCAAACATTTATACCCTCTAAAATCCACAAAAGACTGGATTCCCCACCGGGTCGTCCCATTGTCTCCGCCAGGGGATCTTTACTCCAACCTCTGACCACATACGTAGACTCACTACTGCAGCCTTTTGTACTCAACATGCAATCATACCTATGGGATTCGCTGTCTCTTATTGACCTACTCTCTCGGGTGAATGACATCGGGCCTGATGACATTTTGGCCAGCATGGACGTTACCAGCCTTTACACAATAATCCCACAAGAATCTGGTATCCAGATCATATCCCAATGCTTGAACAGATAGCCTTACGTGGGTCCACCACTGGAATTTATTGTGGAACTCCTTACCCTGTGCTTAAAGTTAAACTACTTTAAATTTGAGAGAGGTTTCTATTTACAGCTGACCGGTACAGCCATGGGCTTCAATATGGCTCTGGCATTTGCTAACTTATTTATGGAGCACATTGAAGAAAATATATTTAAAGTATATGAACAGACACAAGTCCTACACTACAAGAGGTACATTGACGATATCCTCCTTATCTGGAGGGGCACCGAAGAATCCCTGCTGGACTGGACCAATCACCTGAATGCACTGAATGAACATGCACACAAGTTGACACTAAGGGGTTTGAATGGCTATTAAAGGTAACCAACCTCACCTGTGATCTGTTTTCTTGTAATTAGTGTGCATGTATAAAAGGTCAATGAGTTTCTGGACTCCTGACAGACCCTTGCATCTTTCATCCAGTGCTGCACTGACGATTCTGAGTCATGGGGAAAGCAATAGAATTGTCAAAGGATCTGTAGGAAAAGGTAGTTGAACTGTATAAAACAGGAAAGCAATATAAAAAGATATCCAAGGAATTGAGAATGCAAATCAGCAGTGTTCAAAATCTAATCAAGAAGTGGAAAATGAGGTGTTCTGTTTGATAACATACTGCATTCATCTTGCCATCAATTCTGACCAAATTTCCTGTGCCTTTGTAGCTCACACATCCCCAAAACATCAGCGATCCACCTCCGTGTTTCACATTAGGAATGGTGTACCTTTTATCATAGGCCTTGTTGACTCCTCTCCAAACGTAGCATTTATGGTTGTGGCCAAAAAGCTCAATTTTGGTCTCATCACTCCAAATGACTTTGTGCCAGAAGGTTTGAGTCTTGTCTCTGTGCTGTTTGGTGTATTGTAAGCGGGATACTTTGTGGCATTTGCGTAGTAATGGCTTTCTTCTGCCGTCTCGACCATGCAGCCCATCTTTCTTCAAGTGCCTCCTTATTGTGCATCTTGAAACGGCCACACCACATGTTTTCAGAGAGTCCTGTATTTCACCTGAAGTTCTTTGTGGGTTTGTCTTTGCATCCCGAACAATTTTACTGGCAATTTTAGTTGGTCTACCTGACCGTGGTTTGGTTTCAACAGAACCCCTCATTTTCCACTTCTTGATTAGAGTTTGAACACTGCTGATTTGCATTCTCAATTCCTTTGATATCTTTTTATATCCGTTTTTCCTGTTTTATACAGTTCAACTACCTTTTCCCGCAGATCCTTTGACAATTCTTTAGCTTTCCCCATGACTCAGAATCCAGAATCGTCAGTGCAGCACTGGATGAAAGATGCAAGGGTCTGTCAGGAGTCCAGAAACTCATTATATATATATATATATATATATATATATATATATATATATATATATATATATATATATATATATCTATCATTCAAACCCCTTTGTGTCAACCCCCAAGGCAGAACACGCAGTAATCTGAGATGTCATCGCAGAAAATGCAGCATGTCTGCAGAAAGAACAGGACACATGCAGGAACGGTTGGTGCTTTATCTTTGCATCGCTGCTCCACATTAGACTGTTCCCTTCAAACACAGCTGTAATCTGTCTGCACTGTGTAAATTTTCCTTAACACAGTGCATCCAGAGCAAATTACTGTTTTAAGTGAACAGTCCATTGATTGTTGACTGGCTCTCTGATATTTTTCAAACCCTCCCCTAGCCTTTCCCAGTCTGCAAAGCTGTTTTTCTGAATGCAAGACATTTGTACGAGCAATGCACCTTTTTTTTATTACTACATCTTTTTATTATAAAACTTATATGGGATATGAAACCCACATTTTTTTTCATGATTCGGATAGAGCATGCAATTTTAAGCAACTTTCTAATTTACTCCTATTATCACATTTTCTTCGTTCTGTTGGTATCTTTATTTGAAAAGGCAGGAATGTAAGCTTAGGAGCTGGCCCATATATATATGTCTGTAAATACATATAAATACATATGTATGTAAGATGTGTGTGTGTGTATATATACTGTGTGTGTATATATGTATGTATATATATATATATATATATATATATATATATATACACACACACACCTTTAGAGATGTATGTATCTCAAATTTAAATCCCTTTGCTTGCCTTTCTTTGCCCTTACACCTGCAATCTCATATCTGTGAGCCCTGATAACTTTTTTGTGCAGTATTCTTAAAATCATTTTTATTAGATTTGTTAACCCGACGAGCGTTATAACTTCAATTGTGCTCAGGTGATCATTTACTTTCAACTTATGTGTGCAATTTAACTGGCATGCAGACAAATGCGAAAACCTGATATCACTTGTGCCCTTACTCGTAATCTGTCTCTTTCTGAATCCTAATTTTTTTTTCTTCAATTTTGTATCTTTGTAGAATAAGACTGTGTTGTCAATGCTAAATGGTCATGCTGGACGAGTGAATGCTGTGCACTGGATTCAGAAAAGTGACTGCAGTAAGTATCGGGGACTAGATTTCTTGAAAGTGGAAATTATTACAATTACTATATTTAATCTTTTAAAAATATTGCATTAACCCCTTAATGACAACAGCACTTTTCCATTTTCTGTCCGTTTGGGACCAAGGTTATTTTTACATTTTTGCGGTGTTTAGCTGTAATTTTCCTCTTACTCATTTACTGTACCCACATTATATACCCCATATTATATACCATTTTTCTCGCCATTAAATGGACTTTCTAAAGATACCATTATTTTCATCATATCTTTATAATTTACTATAAACAAAATGGAAAGAAAACACACTTTTTCTAACTTTGAGCCCCAAAATTTGTTGCACATTTACAACCACCAAAAAACACCCATGTTAAATAGTTACTAAATTTTGTCATGAGTTTAGAAATACACAATGTTTACATGTTAATAAATCACAAGAAATCCCCCTTTAGACAGCTCCAGACTTTTCTAGTGTATATAACCAGCAGCATCAATCCTTAGAGTATTTTAAGCGGTATTGTGAAGACTCACCAGCGCAAGTAAGATCTAGCGGATACCAAGCAGCCTGTTCAGCCTCCGGATCGTTCACCACTCTGTGGGTCCCCGGGCCGGTACGAAGCACCTTAGACTGTCGTTGCTGTATCTTTGTCAGGTAAGTCCCAAACTCCGTGAGAGCCTCCGCCTCTGTGAATGCCTGTTGACACACTCCGGCGTCTTACGATGACGTCATCAGCCGGTCAGTAAGCCGGGTACTGCAAGCCTTTGTCCTGGAGAACGCCGAGGTTTAAGCTGGTTGTTTAGACGGTAATAACATCAGAAAAGAAATCCAGCAAACCTCCCAGGCATATAATCAATCAAAGATTTATTAGGAAAACCGTGCACAAAAACATATGTAAAAAAAGGGTAAAACATACAAATTGTCCCAACAACCTGGAACAAATAAAGGAATCGTCCTACGTGTTTCAGCAGATATTCGCCTTATTCATGGACATAATTTACTCCACACCAGCATGTCTATTTAAACACACCCTTGTCATCAGGTGTGAGAGCTCCAGGTACTAATTATTAAAGGGACAGACCTAAAATATCGCCATACTGAAATAAAGACAGACTAGAAATAATAAGCATTTCATTGGGGGAGATTGCAACGTTAATACTTTAAATGTCAATATAGCATATAAAGAAATATACAAATCTCAACAATTTATAAACGCATGGGCTAAACATATACATATAATTTGAGTAGCATATTCTACCATAAACATCTAGTTAAAGATTTATTTAAATGGGATCTGCCTCTATTTAATGTAGAGCCTCCATGCGAAAAAATATTTATGAACTGATATGCTAATGCCTTAACAATAACAATAACCATGTATTTTTTTAAAAATAAATAAAATAATTGATAGTGAGTGCATCATATTATTAATTACCCCAATAACAGTATTACATATATTGTATACCTAAGAGAACTTATTGATGAAGAACAATAGAGAGAGCGTTGCAAAAGACAATGAGGAGATGCACCAAATAATGTGTATAAATCTCTTTGTATATATGGTTCAGAGCAAGGTGTGCTAATTCTAATAATAGTGTACCTAGAATAAATTGGTAAAGATCGAAGTTTACTCTATTAATACATAGAGATAAAGAATATATACTAACCAATCTAAACTAAACTTCTGTGTACCCATCTTAAATACATGATGTAACTCCTTTTTAGTATAGATTATCACATTTAACTACATAATGGACTTCCTGGGATCATGATCATGAAACCTATCTATTAATGTCTCCAAAAATTAATGACATCGCCCACTATGTTAAAACCATCTGGAATCCTGGTTTTCATTTTGAAAATCCAGAAAGCCTCTTTGTAAGAAAGTTTAGTTACTCTATCTCCACCACGTATGGCAGGTTTGATATGGTCAATAATTTGCCATTTTAGACTATTAACCACTTTGTTGTGGACATGTATAAAATGTCTGGCAAGGTCAGAACATTCGATACCATGCTCAATATTCTTGAGATGCTCCCTGATCCTATTTCTACATGTTTACATGTTATTTGCTTTTTTTGGAAGTTATAGGGCCATATCTACAAGTAGCACTTTGCTATTTCCAAACCACTTTTTTTTTCAAAATTAGCGCTAGTTACATTGGAACACTGATATCTTTCAGGAATCCCTGAATATCCATTGACATGTATATAATTTTTTTTAGAAGACAGCCCAACGTATTGATCTAGGCCCATTTTGGTATATTTCATGCCACCATTTCACCACCAAATGTGATCAAATAAAAAAAAATTGTTCACTTTTTCACAATTTTTTTCACAAACTTTAGGTTTCTCACTGAAATTATTTACAAATAGGTTGTGCAATTATGGCATAAATGGTTGTACATTTTTCTCTGGGATCCCCTTTGTTCAGAAATAGCAGACATATATGGCTTTGGCGTTGCTTTTTGGTCATTAGAAGGCCGCAAAATGCTGCTGCGCACCACACGTGTATTATGCCCAGCAGTGCAGGGGTTAATTAGGGAGCCTGTAGGGTTAATTTTAGCTTTAGTGTAGTAGACAACCCCAAGTATTGATCTAGGCCCATTTTGGTATATTTCATGCCACCATTTCACCGCCAAATGCGATCAAATAAAAAAAAATAGTCAACTTTTTCACAAACTTTAGGTTTCTCACAGAAATTATTTACAAACAGCGTGTGCAATTATGGCACAAATGGTTGTAAATGCTTCTCTGGGATTCCCTTTGTTCAGAAATAGCAGACATATATGGCTTTGGCGTTGCTTTTTGGTATTTAGAAGGCCGCTAAATGCTGCTGCGCATCATACGTGTATTTTTTCCTAGCAGTGAAGGGGTTAATTAGGTAGCTTGCAGGGTTAAATTTAGCTTTAGTGTAGAGATCAGCCTCCCACCTGACACATCACACCCCCTGATCCCTCCCAAACAACCCTCTTACTTCCCCCACCCCACAATTGTCCCTGCCATCTTAAGTACTGGCAGAAAGTCTGCCAGTAGTAAAATTAAAGCTATCTCTGATTTTTTATTTTAAATAAGCATATTTACATATGCTGCTCTGTAGGATCCCCCCCTTAGCCCCCAACCTCCCTGACCCCCCCCAAACAGCTCTCTAACCTCCCCCTCTACCTTCTTGGGAGCCATCTTGGGTACTGGCAGCTGTCAGCCAGTACCCAGTTTACAATATAAGAAATGTATATTTTTTAATTTTTTTTCTGTAGTGTAGCTTCCAGCGCTTGTTTTACCGGTGGATGTACCTGGTACGTCCATTGTCATTAAGGGTTTAAAAGGACATAATAAAGAAAATGTTTTTTTTTCTTTTTATGATTCAGATAAAGCATGCATTTATAATATCAAATTTGCCTTATTCTTGGGCGAGCCAATGACAAGAGGCTTACATGTGCAGCCATCAATAAGCAGCTAGCTCCCAGCGGTGCATTGCTGCTCCTGAACCTACCTAGGTATGCTTTTAAACAAAGGATACCAAAAGAATGAAACAAATTAGATAATAGAAGTAAATTGGAACGTTATTTAAAAATGCATTCTCTATCGCACTGGTTTTCAAACCTGTCCTCAGGCCTCCCCAACGGTCCACTTTTTCTGAATTACTTTGGATGAGAGCAGGTTAATAACCATGGTTACTAATCAGCTGATTATTTCACCTGTGCTCTAGTTCTGATATCCTCAAAATGTGACCTGTTACGGTGGCCTGTAGACAGGTTTGAAAACCACTGCTCTATCTGAACCATGAAAGAAAAAAAAATGTTTCATGTCCTTTTATAAAAGGACAGTAAACACATTTTTTTTACATGGAATAATAAAAATAAAATAAAATGACAGACAAGTTAAAACCGGTCTATAGTCAGTCTGATTGGGAGTTCAACTTCAAAATTAGCAGTCACAGAAACAATGGATCTTCTTAATTCAACAGGACTTCAGACAGAGAGAGGGAGAGAAACTTCCATATTGTAATTAATATGTAACACCTAAGTTCTCAGGAATGAAGTCGTACTATTATAAAATAGAACTACTTTAGCTCCAAGTATAGCGCTCTATAATAATAAAAGCCCAGGTATAAAAAACGATTCCACTTATGTGTGTGTTTAAACACATTGATTGTCACGCTGAGGTCAAGATAACTTTCTTAGGACACACACCATATGCCATATAAAGCAAGATATATAGAAAAGTTATGTATTGGTATACAGGCCTTGACTCCACACAGTAGTGTCCTTAAGCAAAAGAGTTCACCCCTCCTCATGATGTAATGGTGTTGAAAGTTCGATGTACGTTTCACCTTCCAGTTTTGTCAAGGATACAATCCATAGCCATCCTCCAATTAAAGAAATATTCCATCCAAAATTGGAATCCACATGGATGTATTTCAGTTTTGAATAGAAGCATTTTTGTATTATACATATATTAGCAAAAATGCTTCTTATAAAAGCTATATAGCTGTGTTAAATGTGTATTTAAATATGCAACTTGCCCCAGCATTTTAAACACAACACTTGATCAGGGAGCCTAAGGTGCTTGTACTATCTGGTAATTACTCAATTTGTTAATTTCTTACATGATATAAGCCCCACTGGCGCTATGAGCATTTGCAATATTTAAAATGCTGGTGCACTGATATCTAGCTATGCTTTACATGAACGTGCAGAGAAAAATATGAACACTAAAACATTGATAAAGTTCTTACTTGAAGCATTTTTGTCAATGCATGTTTACTGTAAATATATTTCTATTCAAAGATGTCATTTATCTATGTGTTGTTAAAAAGGGACACTAAATCCAATTTTCTTTCATGATTCAGATAGAGCATGCAATTTTAAGCAACTTTCTAATTTACTCCTATTATCAATTTTTTTTCGTTCTCTTGCTATCTTTATTTAAAAAGCAGGAATGTGATGCATAGGAGCCGGCCCATTTTGGTTGAGAACCTGGGTTATGCTTGCTTTATTGGTGGGTAAATGTCAGCCTCCAATAAGCAAGCGCTATCCATGGTGCTGAACCTAAAATGGGCTGGCTGCTAAGATTTACATTCCTGCTTTTAAAATAAAGATAGCAAGAGAACGAAGAAAAATTGATACTGGGAGTAAATTAGAAAGTTGCTTAAAATTTCATGCTTTATCTAAATCACGAAAGAAAAAATTTGGGTTCAGTGTCCCTTTAAATTTTGACCGGAATGTCCCTTTTAAGGTTTCTTCTAGTTCCTGATTGGCTTTCCGAATCGAGAACACCAGAAACTTAATTTATCAATAAATATTTAGATTCCACATGTAACTTTAAAATGCAGTACAATGGAATAAAATATAGTATACATTATCATTAACATGGTCCATCAAACTATCCAAGGGCATACAATTCTATATATGTGTGATTATAATATTTACATCATTTAAAGGGACACTGAACCCAATATTGTCAAATTGTCTTCGTTCTCTTGGTATCTTTATTTGAAATGTAAGTTTAGATGCCGGCCCATTTTTGGTGAACAAACTGGGTTGTTCTTGCTGATTGGTGGATAAATTCACCCACCAATAAACAAGTGCTTTCCATGGTTTTGAACCAAAAAATAGCTTAGATGCCTTCTTTTTCAAATAAAGAAAGCAAGAGAACAGAGAAAATTTGATAATAGGTGTAAATTAGAAAGTTGCTTAAAATTGCATGCTCTATCTGAATCACGAAATAAATAATTTGGATTCAGTGTCCCTTTAAGGGACAGTAAAGTCAAAACTAAACTTTCCCATGATTCAGCTTGAGCATGCGATTTTAAACAACTTTCCAATTTACTTCTGTTATCAAATTTTCTTCGTTCTCTTGGTATCTATTATTGAAGATTAAAACGAAGTAGTGCATGTGTCTTTAGTACTCTATGGCGGCAGTGTTATTTGTAGCTTTATTATACAATGTTGCAAAACACTGCTGCTATAGAGAACTAAAGACACGTGGACACTCCTGAGCTCTTATAAGCCCTACCTAGTTTTACTCTTCAATAAAACATACCAAGAGAGAGGGGGAACTTCCGGGCGGCGGCCATGATCAGTCGCAAGACTGAATGCTCTCTCAAATTCCAGCACAAATCTAAACAAAATCTTTGTTTTTATGCTCCATCGAGCACTAATTTGTACTAAATATTTGGCAGAAGAGAAAACCTTGAGTAATATCACTTTACTTGGATTTGTTGCTCGATCCAGCATACCGGAATATTCATAAGGGTTACAGCCTACTATTTGACCCCCCGGCAGGACACCTGTGTGCCGCTGTCGTTATAGAGCAGTGTTAATCCGCAAGGCACTGCACGACCCATCACTTTTCCATAGATGTATGAGTCTCTACCCATATGCTTACCTGACACCTTTATTAGCAGCTCGTCATGGAGACAGCAACATTTATCCTGGAAGAACTGCACTGCCTGCTTGATAGCTATTTAACCGCATTTGAGGCGACCTTGCGTGGGGACTGAGAACATGGAAAACACCACGTAGCATCATGTGGCACCAGCGGACACAGAAAGCTTTTCAACCGCAAGTTGCTCCGTTTTTGTGCTGACCCAGGAAGACATGACACCGGGACCTATGGATACCTCTGCTGAAACTCCTAGTAAGAAAATTGGAAATGCATACCTGCAGACACCAGTCCTATTACGACCCTTTGCGATACAACCTAGGCTTCATATTGACATTATCTACTCAGTCTGGCACAACCCAGGCTTTAAAGACAATTGACAATAATGATTATTGTCAATTGTGTTTAAAGCCTGGGTTGTGCCAGACTGAGTAGAACCTACTAATATATAATCGAATTAGAGTTTTAGATCGATTTAACAATTCTTATAGCTCTCTGACAATCACACTATCACAGCTTTGGTTGAGTTTGGCCCCCAGCAGTTCAGCTGACATACGCAGGTACACATTGAATATCCTGATTAGATGACGGTTAAAACAATATAATTACAATGTTTATGCTATTTCAGCCCTATGCTACTTATATTAGTGCACCTCATAGTTGAGTAGATGAGAATGGCATTTGAACTTTATGCATTCGTATTTAAAAGCATAACCATAATGAGAGGCCAAGAGCTCTAACAGTACGTTAATATTTTAATATCCAGATATCCTGAGTTACACTATATCCAGCTTGGACTAAGGCGAGGCTTATGCATTTTGACTAACACTATTACCGTTTGATATTGTGGGTACTAAGTGCCAGGAATTACTAACACAGAGGTAAAATTATATTGGAATCCAGACCTATGACCTCTACCACTGACAATATTATTGAGTGAACCTTTTATCACAGGTCACTTTTATATTCCACATAGGTATTGGAGGGCATATACACCTTCAATCTGGATCCGGTTGTGTTAATACAGATAGAATTTGATTGGCTCATGTTATCACTGAAGTGTGACATCAAGATATCTACATATCACCATTAGCATCAATTTTGTGTATTCAGTTATATAACATCACTTACTCTACTGTAGTTCTGTACAGACTGAATTTATTTGTGTGATCAAGGTGATGCATTTGAACACATAGGAACTGTATATGTTTTACTGCAGTTCAATTATATCACAGACTACTGCATTATAAAGTGAGATCCTTTACAATTGGGTACTTTGAGTGTAACCTGATGAGAATTAGTCATTTAGATCACTTTAATTGAAAATTTATACAGACCGAATTAATTCATTCTGTGATCTACATATCTTATTACTTTGATTTAAGATACTGGTGCATATTTTAATGTGTATGTCAATTAACCATACGATTTTGGTTTTTTAGAATTATAGATAATAAAAGTTATATTTTATTTATCCTGTTAGGAATTCCTGCTTTAGAGTCAGGGCCTAGAGTGCTATAGATGCAAACTTTTGGAGAATGGTTATCTCTTTATACCATTTCTCCTCTTTGTTTACAACTGATCTTATGCACATGTAAACGCCATACTAGATAACGATAAGATTATCAACTGTGTATTATTCTGTAAGAGACATTGTTTCTGGTATATACTATAATAGCATAATTGTAATTTCAAACTAAACCCTAAAGGGAGTAAATTAGGCATGTACTTTGCCACTTTCAGTACAAAAGCCTTGCTCAGAGGTATCAAATAACAGTAGCCTGAAAGAAAATCCTGGAAGCAATAATCTAGGAGTAGCATTTATACTGTTAAACACATTTAAATAGAATACCTATACTATTACAAAACCTACTGCATATGGCTTTCTATATATATATCTAATTATGATATAATTGCTTGCACAGTTTTTATTATATACCATACAATAGCAGTGATTACTTGATTCTTATGACCTTGGGGGACACTATTTTAACTGTTTTATGTATATAAGGCATTTTCTGCTCCTCAAGAATGATATATTTTAATAATGGTATCTTCTCACAACTTATAGACTTTCAGTTTCTAATATCATCATCTGTTTGGAGATGGGTGGCGACTCTACTGTCAGCCGCCGGGGCAGTGGGGTTTGTTGAGCCCAGATGCAAATTTCTCTTTTTTTTTTTTTTTTTCTTTATATACATAAAATTGATACCTCTAATCTTATTCAGCACAACGCACCCTACTAAACTGCATGAGTGTGATGTAACTGACTGTCCCCATCTATAATACAAGCAATTGAATATATTATTGGTTTCTATGTCTACACTAAAACGGGATAAAATATACTAGATTATTCCCATTAGTATAGCTGCTTTAGTCATTTTTAATGATAATCAGTTTGAAATCCACATGTCAATACATAGCTTCGTTACATTAGTCCTCTTACTCATGAGGATATACGTAGAAAATAGATAAGCCTTTTACATATATGAGAATATTGTAATTTATGTTGTTATACTCTCTGTGTGTGTTCACTCGGTGTAAATGTATAGCGTACATAAGCCGTCAAAAGCTGATATAGAACAGAATGCTTCTATTAGATGATAGTTTAAGTTTTAGAGATTTAGAGTAGCTGCAGACCTGACCGTGTTTTCTTGCTCCTTAACCTAATGTAAGCAACAATAGGGGACCTCCTATCCTTCCAACACAGAGACCATTAGTACTTCACAACATAACAGAGCTGAAAATCTATTCTATGGATTGAGCATTGCTCAATACAGGTTTAACAGGGGCAAGCATTGGCGCACCTCCAAACACATAAGACCACATATTATTTCACATATTTTAAACTTGTTTCTTAAAGGGACATTATACACTCATTTTTTCTTTGCATAAATGTTTTGTAGATGATCTATTTATATAGCCCATAACGTTTTGCTTTTTAAAAAAAGTATAGTTTTGCTTATTTTTAAATAACATTGCTCTGATTTTCAGACTCCTAACCAAGCCCCAAAGTTTTATGTGAATACCGTCAGCTACCTTCTCCAGCTTGCTCCTTTTTGTGTAAAGGGTCTTTTCATATGCAAAAGAAGGGGGAGGGGGGGAGTGTCTTATTTCCCACGTGCAGTGGGCTTTCCATTTACCTTTTCAACAGAGCTAAACTGAGAGCTTCTAAGTAAGTTTTTAAACAGTTTTATACTGGATTTTTTTATCAGTATCCGTGCATCTTATTCTTTATAGTAGTGTCTATTACATGCAGTTATATGAAAATGAGTGTATACTGTCCCTTTAATGCTGCAAAAAATTGCTCTTTTAATATTTCTTAGTTTTTTTTAAAAAAGATGGTATCTTAGTCACACAATATGGCCATATTCTGCTCAGCCAGTCACCACTTACAAGGTGTCCCACAATAGACTGGTCCTAACACTATAACCTTAGCCTAACTGGGCTGAATAATACAATTCTAATATGCCAAAGTAGGAGTCCAACATTGCAATACAATGGCCTCTATTTATCAAGGTCTATTCAGCATTGCTCGCCGTATTCAGCATTGCACCAGCAGCTCACAAGAGCTGCTGGTGCAACGCCGCCCCCTGCAGACTCGCGGCCAATAGGCCGCCAGCAGGGGGGTGTCAATCAACCCGATCGTACTCGATCAGGTTGATTTCCGGCGATGTCTGTCCACCTGCTGAGAGCAGGCGGACAGGTTATGGAGCAGCAGTCTTTGTGACCGCTGCTTCATAACTGCTGTTTCTGGTGAGCCTGCAGGCTCGCCAGAAACACGGGGCATCAAGCTCCATTCGGAGCTTGATAAATATGCCCCTATACCTCAAATCAAGACTGAATAGAATGAGGCTCCCTGGCTTTATATACACACAGTTAAATAACATTCTCTGGAACACACCTGAATAATATGTGGTCTTATGTGTTTTGGAGGTGCGCCAATGCTTGCCCCTGTTAAATACTTATTTTGGTCATTTTGGCAGCACACCCACAATATGTGCATTTAAATATATGTTTTTATTAGATGTGCTTAACCAAATCTTCTGTTTATTGCTCAATACAGGTACATTCATCACCACCTGGTCAGCAGCTTCAGTTATTAATACACCTACATGTAATGTTTATTCAATAAGGAGAGAACCTCCTACCTATAGTCCAGGATTTAATATGTGGTACTATAATGCAGTTCTCCAAAAGTTTATAAGGCAAGTGTCAGTTACTTTTCAGAGTTAAAGCTTGTCTCTTATATAAGCAAAGCAATACTAAAAAAAATAAAACGGGTTTTACACTGGGACCCATGAGTGGTCCCTTTCTTTGCTTACCCTCCTCTTTAGATGTTCATTCTCCCTGTGGTCAGAGGGGTCCAAACGTGGCCCCATCACTAGTTAGAGGGCTCTAATATGACTTAAATATAGATAAACAATGCGATATGCATCTTTTGTTATTCATTGAGATCTAAAGATGTGTGATGACAGATCCATTACTATATGTAATCTTAAGAAAAATAAGTATCACTGTATGGAATTATATGTGCTTGAGTTTTATTTTATGGTAAACCTCAATAAAAAAAATAAAAATAAAATAAAATAAAAACATACCAAGAGAATGAAGCAAATTTAATAATAGAAGTAAATTGTAACGTTGTTTAAAATTGCATGCTCTATCTGAATTGTTAGTTTAATTTTGACTTTACTGTCCCTTTTAAAAATATCATATTATAAAATATTCCAATGTTATAAAAAAATAATTATTAATGATGGATTCACCTGGATTCATACTCAAAATATTTAGGTTCCCACGCCACTTTACCTCTACTTTTAGGGAGGGTATACATATAGGGTTAGTAAACTTCTTCATTATTTACAGTATGTTAATTTAAAAAATAAAACCTCTTTGGTATAGAAAATATTAATCAGAACTTGGTAAAAAATAAATGATAGATATTAACTAATTAAAAAAAACACATCACATTTTAAATATATTTTTAATTGTATTATCAAGTTAAAAACTTGATCAGCTTCATCTAGGAATGAACCCAGGGCTCCATGGTCAGAGGTAACTAACTACCGCTCACATTTTTTGTTTAAATATAATACAATCTTATAAAATTTTAAAATTTTACTTTCACACTTACACCATTTACAGAGAAATGTTTACAGTATATTAAAATTGTGTATTTTATTTCTCTAAATACCTAAAGGTGACCATATGTTCTTATTATTTTTATTAGACTAATTTGATTTTAATACTATAATAATTCCAATAACTTTAAACTATTATTTTAAAACAATTTTTTTTTCCATAAGGATACAGTTCAAAATCTTGATTTAATCCTCTCGGTATTAATGCTTATTGCTGCGACAGTGGACAACCAGGTTTTTCACCCAGCTATGCGCCTCCTACATGTGTGAAATCCTCCTATGCAGCCATGTAAAGATTGACATAACTGGGCACTAACATGGTGCCCATTGCCGTACTACTGATCTATTAATAAAAATGTATTTTAATTTTTTTACACAATAGAAGTTACTCCTTATTTGAGGTCCTGTGGATTCAAGAAGATCCCTTGTGTCTGAGACTGCTAATGTTGGAGTTGAACTATCAGTAATTTTGGTGAAAAGTGTATTGTCACTTTTTTATTATTTCATTCATTTAACACATTGGTGTTATAGCATTTTATATTCATATATTTTTTACATAATTGCAATTGTGCATTATGTGCGCAATTAATACGCCCAATGACGTTCTCACCTTTTAAAATTTTTTTTTTTTTTTTTTACACAGGGTTGTTCTCAAATCACAACCTGTTCTCAAATCACAACATATACATAATTTGGCTTCAATTCCAAAGTTATATTCCACTTGTTCCTTTTTTTTATCCTTTTATTATCTCTTTTGTCAGTAACGTTTAAAAATAAAGGGTTACATATACCATAGGCTAAAAATGTATTTGTCTTTTTAGGTGCTGAATCAGAATTGGTTTCTGGTGGATCAGATAAATTAGTCATTATTTGGAAACTAAAACAAAATGAGGTATGTTTTTTTTGCTTATTTGCTATCAGCTATGTTAAATCTCAATATCTTATTGACATTGATATTGTATGCTCATATTCTGCCCAGTGTGAACAATTTACTGTGCTGGAAGGTCACACTGAAGCCGTTTGTGCAGTTCATGCTGTATATACACATTCAGCATCCGAAGATGATCTGCTTATAGCATCTGCTGCTTCAGACTGCACTGTTCGACTATGGTACAGGAAGAAATCTACAGGTAATTTATGTTATACTAGTCCTAAAACCTGTGTACACAGGCTACAATCCCCATCCACTTAGATCCCCTCTCCCTCCTTCCTTACCCTTCCCTGCCGCTCTCAACTTTTTTTTTTTCTCTGTTGTCTGATCCTTCCTTACGGCCAGGTATGTTTTTCTCTTGCTGCAGTCTCTACTGTGCATGACTGCATCGGACAAACATACCTGGCCTTTTTATAATATAGGATGTGCAGTTAATTTTACTTTGTCTTCCAATAACATAATTAAACTATGCCTCAACAATTAAAGGTTTTGGCTATCTCTTATATCAGATGGCTAGAAAGGTAATGTCTAGAAAATGTAAATCTTTCTATAATGGTTATACATTATAGTGAAACAGTAGGACAGGTTTTAATGGACATTTTCTTGACTGTATTAGTGTGCAATGAACATCATTTCTAATATTTCTAATGGGTTGTTATACTTCTGAAGGGCATCTGTAGAGTGAAACAATATTAATTGTTTAAGAAAATGAAAATATTTTTGTAGGATTAACTACTGCGTCGTTGTATAATCTCTACATTATTTTATTTAAATGAAAATAATGTATACTTCCTGGAGTGTGTTTTGAACCTGTGAATTGTAACAGAGCAATCAAGTGCTGCATCTCCTGAGCTATCTAGGAACAGATAAGGACTTTAGTAGTTTTGCATCTCATAATTAAATCACAAAATACATATCTATTGTTATTAAAACTCTTTAAATGAGCGCACAGATGTTTATACTTTTAAAGGGTCAGTAAAGTCAAAATGAACTTTAATGATTCAGATAGAGTATGCAATTTTATTTTATTATTTAATTTGCTTTGCTCTTGATATATTTTGTTGAAAAGCATTGCTAGGTAGGCTCAGGAGCAGAAATGCAGTACAGGGAGCTAGCTGCTGATCGAGGGCTGTACATATATGCCACTTGCCATTGGCTTGCCCTGGATGTTCAGATAGTTCCCAGTAGTATATTGCTGCTCCTTCAATAAAGGATACCAAGAGAAAGGAGCAAATGTGATAAAAGAAGCAAATCGGAAAGTTGTATAAAATGATATGCTCTTTCTGAATAATGAAAGCATAACTGTATCAGCCATGCAAAAAAAGCCCCACATTTAAAATTAAAAATCTTAAAATTTGTAAAGAATGTAGTAATATTTATGCTGTTAATTCATTGTATAAATATGGTCCTTTTTTTAAAAAAAAAAAAAAAAAAAAGCATTAAAACACGTGGTTTCATATTATTAGAGTAGGCAAACTGATCTGCTGAATGTTTTGTGTTTTTTTTTTTTTTTCTTTTCACTTTTAAAATTCTGAAACCTTTGACAGTATTTTTCTGTTTTGTCTATTCAATATTGAAAAAGCTTTCTTTCCCATGTGCTCATTTTTAGCTGAATGCCTTCAGACACTGAACTTTGGAAATGGGTTTGTTCTGGATGTTTCATTATCTTTTCTACCTGGCAGTGGAGGTATGTATGCATGGTTATCTATATCTTATGCACGTTAATTATTGTAAATGAGGATATTAATCATTTCTTCCTTTTAATTTTTTTTTATTGACTTAACCCCTTTGCTACTTGGATTTTCTGAGAAAAAAAACTTGCCCAAAGTACTGGAGAATTTTTAGCATTTTTGCTATCACTCCGTTTAAAGGGACATAATACTCATATGCTAAATCACTTGAAACTGATGCGGTATAACTGTAAAAAGCTGACAGGAAAATATCACCTGAGCATCTCTATGTAAAAAAGGAAGATATTTTAACTCACAATCTCCTCAGCTCAGCAGAGTAAGTTCTGTGTAAAAAGTTATACTCAGCTTCTCCCAGCTGCAGGTAAAAATAAAAAAAAATGAAGAAATGAACAGCAGCCAATCAGCATCAGCAGTGCTGAGGTCATGAACTCTTACTGTGATCTCATGAGATTTGACTTAAACTCTCATGAGATTTCATAGTAAGCTTCCTTTACCTGATTAGTGAAATAATTTGAGAGTTCACGAGGCTCATCCTTTCAGCTGTCCCAGGACAGACACACTAAAATGCTGAAATCCTTTACAATGGGAGGTGGCTACTGAGGAACTTTTGAGGTAAAATATCTTTCTTTTTTACATAGAGATGTTCAGGAGATATTTTCTAGTCAGCTTTTTACAGCTATGCTGCATCACTTTCAAGTGTTTAAACATTTGGATATTATGGCCCTTTAAATAGAAATTTGTTTTTTTTTTTCATTTACCAATGAAATATATATTTATTCACAGAATTCATTGTAAAATTACACTAAAAAGTAAAAAAATAAAATAAAATAAAATATATATATATATATATATATATATATATATATATATATATATATATATATATATATATATATATATATATATAGTTATTTTCTACTCTCCAGTGTTGAATTTTTTAGGGGTTATATAAATGTCTTGTAACAATTTGAAATGGGATTCCCTCATTTCTGAAGATAGAGTGGCTATTTTGACCTTTTTATGGATGCTTTTCGTGAAAGCCTTTTCCAGCACCTCCTCTCTTAGCAAGTGTACCCATATATCCACGATCTTATCTATTCATTTTGTGTTCATTTGTTTTAAAAGTCTTTTATAGACTGGTAAAATGGAAATGTTCCCCTTCCTTGCCAAGTCTATAATTTGTATGATCTGTGTGTGATCAGCACACACAGCTTGGCATCTACACACTCTCTTACCATAGTGTGTAGATGTTGAGCCTGCAGGTATGCATAGTGATGTGTCCTAGGTAATTCAAAGGTGTTCCTCAAAGTCTCAAATGACAACATGTTCCTCCCATCTTCCACTAAAGTCTGACCTATAGTATCTAAACCTTTTCTCTTTTCACTGTTTAAAGGCATTAGAAGTGATTCCAGCTGGGAATTCTAGATTTCCGTGCCATGGGAAGTATTGTGCTATCCTGTGGTTAGCTCCCAGCCATTTACACGCCAGTCTCCAGGCTCTCGCCTGCCGTTTTAAAAGGTCTATATTGCCTATCTATTTGTTTGCCATTTGTACATTTCTTTTTCTTGATGCCTGCGGCGTACGTGGTTATGACTCCCCTTAAAGGGACATGAAACCCCAAATTTTTCTTTTGTGATTCAAATAGAGAATACGATTTTTTTTTTTTTTTTTTTTTTAAATTTCATTTTTATTATATTTCAACATGTTTAGACATTTTTAAGCAGTTTTCAGGAAACAGAGAAGGTTACATAAACAATGAAAAAAACAACAACCAAACAACCGTGAGGATTCAATAATTCTAACAATCATTCATCTCTAGAGTTTCCTATTGAATTATATTATTTCTATAATTCCTTAAACAAAAAACAATAACAAAGGAGAGGGGAAGGGGAAAAAATAAAAAAAAATAAAAAAATTTAACAGAGAAAAACAGCACTATTTCCCTTATATACTTTATGCGTACAGTCAACAAATCAAACCAATCTATTGTTTATACTTTTTATAACCAATAATACTCCTAAATTACCTTCAAGTTAATTAAGAATTAGTATGCTCAAGATAATTTTTCTTAGTTGATCAACCTCAGTTCAATGTTATATCATTATTATTGCAGTCCAGACTCATATCTGTTACTTCTCAATACTTCCACCAAGAGAGGGAGAGAGAGGAAAAAAAAAAGGGGGGGAGAGGGGGGAAAGGGAATTTCCACATTCGTCCCCCCCCCCCCCCAAAACCTTTGATTCCTATCCATTTACCATAACCCCAGTTGTACTAGCTCTGTGTTTTGGAAGGGAAATACAATATAGTCTATCTCTGTGGCCGGGAGGGATTTAATAAATGGTGCCCATTTACTAAAAAATTTTCTGATGTCAGAATCATTATTAATATCCGTGTCACGTTGTTCTAGTATGCATTGTTTTTTGAGGAAATTTTTTATTTCCACCACATTAGGGATTTCTCTCGTCTTCCATTTTTTAAATATTAAGTACCTAGCTGCCATTATAGAGACACTTATTATTTTTTCATTTGATTGTTGTTCTATCTGATTATCACAGCAAAATATAATTAAGCTTGCCGATATCTCCAGAGGGGAGATCCTGAGAGTAGTATTGATCCAGAATTCTAGTTTTCGCCAAAATTGCCTAATCAGGGGACAGTTAACTATCATATGTAAGAGATCTGCCGCAATTAAGGAGCACTTAGGACATTTAAAAAAATTCATGTTCTGGAGCTTATAGCCTTTTTCCGGAGTATAGTGAAATTTATGTAATAACTTAAGATGAGCCTCTCTCCATGTTGCTGAAAGAGTAGCCATTGCCACTTTATGAATAGATTTTTGTATAAATTTATTGTCAATATAATCCTGGGCCAAAATTAGTCTCCAATCTTGAGCAATTTTCTCTAAAGTATGACTTGCTCTGTTTGCTCCTAAGAGGTAGTAGCAATAAGAGATGGACATACGTCCCTTCTTAACTAACGTGAGCCAATCCTCTAGATCTCCCAAATCCCATTGCCACTCTCCCTCCCTCGTTAGCTCTAATGCATAGTGCCTTACTTGCAAAAACACAAAGAACTCCTTATTAGAGAGGTTGAAGCTATTTTTAATTTCTTCAAAAGTTCTAACACATTTTTTTTCCTTATCAATGAATTGGATCATTGTGTTCAGTCCCACCATTTGCCATTTCTTATAAATTGCAGAATCCAGTCCTGCTTGAAATAATGGGTTACCCAGAACAGGGAGATATTTTGAAACCTTGCAGTTGATAGAAAGAAGCTTCCCTATCTTCCACCAGGCCTTTAGAGGATTAAAAATCATTTTGTTCTCCTTAATTTTAGATGGCAAATCTTTTAAGTCACAATGCAGCAGTGCACATGGAAGGTATGGGTCACAAACACTATCCTCCAATGCATTGTTTAAAACGTAGTTATTACAGAAGATCCAATCTGCTGCAATTCGTGCTAAGAAAGCAAAATTGTAAAGCCGTATATCAGGTAATGCAAAACCAGCAAATATTTTAGCATGTGTTAGTTTGCTCAGGACTATCCTGGGTTTTCTCTTCTGCCAGATGAAGCTTCTGAGCCAGCTGTTTAGCCCTCGAATATCCCTATCATAAAGTATTAATGCTGTGTTCTGTAATACATATAATAGTTTGGGGAGAAGAACCATTTTAAACAAGGCTATCCGTCCTGAAATAGAAAGAGGTAGATTTTCCCAGAGTCTAAGTTTATTTTTAATTGTGGTCATAATTGGAGAAATATTAAAATTATATAGATCCCGTGGATTAGTAGGTATTACTATGCCTAAATACTTAAATTACTCATTAACTATTCTAAAAGGACTATTCACCAAGGAGTCTTTATTTTTTCTAAGCCAGTACAGCTCTGATTTCATCACGTTTATTTTATAACCAGAGAATAGTCCAAATTGGTTAGTGATTCCCAGCAGCTTAGGTATATTAACCCTAGTGTTTGACAGATAGACAAGGATGTCATCTGCGTATAGGGCTAGTTTCATCTCCTGTCTACCTATCGCCACCCCTTCCAGCTGTGACCTAATCCTGATGGCTAATGGTTCAATACATAGGTTAAAAAGGAGAGGAGAGAGGGGGCAACCCTGCCTAGTTCCTCTGTTAAGCACAATTTGTGAAGAGACGGTGTTATTCACAATTAAGCTTGTTAAAGGAGAGTTATACAGATTCATAACGAATTTGAGGAAGTTTCCTCCAAACCCAAACCGTCCCAATGAAGTAAAAAGATGGTCATGTTGTATCGAATCAAATGCCTTCTCAGCATCGATTGACACAATGGCCAGGTCAGGAGTTTGTTCCCCCTCTCCCCTCTCCTTCCTCCCCATGTTATAAAAATATTCTGTTACCACTAAAACCTCTCTGATTTTTGCTGAAGAATTCCGTGAATTTAGAAAACCTGCTTGGTCTTTATTTATAATATTCAGTAATATCTTTTGTAGCCTTTTAGCCAAGATTGACATGAAAACCTTATAGTCGACGTTTAATAAGGCTATTGGTCTGTAAGATTACCTTTGAACTGGATCCTTTCCACTTTTAGGAATAAGTGTTGTGAAGGAGGCAGAAAAAGCTTTCGGCACCAATTCTCCTTTAATATACATAGCATTATATACATTACTAAGATGAGGCGCGATTTCTGAGGAAAGGATCTTATAGAATTCGCTTGGTAACCCATCCGGGCCTGCAGCTTTATTGATAGCGGATTCATAGATCACCTTCTCTATTTCTTCTACTCTTATCGGGGCATTCAGAGTCTCTATTAATTCTACAGATATCTTGGGACAACTAATTTTACTCCAGAACTCCTCTGCCTGTGTTAAATCATATATTTTAGAGGCATATATATCTTGATAATATTTAACCAGTTCCTTATGTATCTCTGTGTTCTCCGTAAGGAGCTTCCCATCTACAAGAAGTTTTTCAATAAGTGATGGCTTTTTCTCGTTTTTGACCAAATTAGCAAGTAATTTACCAGATTTGTTTCCATATCTGTATAGTTTAGATTGTAATTTTAACTCTGACTGAGTTTCTCTATAGATAGAAAAAGTGTCTTTATCGTTTTTCGCCCGGAGATAACTTGCCCAGTTAACCGAATTTCTTGTCAAGAGGAGACGATTATATGAGTTAATTAATGCATTATTTAGCTCTCTTTCTCTTGATCTTAATTTTTTATTTATCATTGCATTATAGGCAATGATTTCACCCCTCATAACTGCTTTGGCTGCCTCCCAAAAAATCAGGGGGCGGTCCCAATATTCTCTGTTGCACTGAATATAATCTTCAAATTTAATCTTCAGCTGAACTTTGAATTTTGTATCTGATGCTAGGAAGGAGGGAAAGTGGAAACGCGAAGAGCCTGTTCTAGGGCCTGTCAGTTGGAAATTCAGGGAGATTGGTCCATGATCAGAGAGAAAGATAGGTAATATCTTTGCTCTTATTTTGGCTGTGCACAGCCTTTCGTCAATAAGGAAAAGATCTATTCTTGACATAGTCTTATGTGCTTTGGAAAGGCACGTGAATTCCCTAACGTCCGGATTCTGAATCCTCCATATGTCTCTAATGTTCAAGTTTTGCCTGATTTTAGTCAGCAGTTTAGATTCTAGATTATCTTTCTTATTCTTTTTAAATTTCTCTTTCTCCCTTAACCTGTCCAAAGGACAATGGGGGGCCATATTAAAGTCCCCTCCGAGAATTAAATATCCTTCCCTGAAAGAGAGAATCCTGACTTGTAGTTGATTCCAGAATTCTGAATCAATAGTATTAGGTGCATAAATATTACAGAGTGAAAAAATTGTCTTGTCAATTTTAATCTTTAAAAAGATATATCTCCCCTCTAGATCAGGTAAAATCTGGAGAGTGTCTGCTTTAAGCCTTTTCCCCATCAATATGGCCACCCCCCTTCTCCGACCTGTGCCTGATGAGGCATAGATTTCTTTTACCCATCCTTGTTTAAGTTTCAGAGTTTCCACCAGGGTTAGATGTGTTTCCTGTAAGAAAACTATGTCAGACTTGAGCCGTCTTACATGGGTTAAAATCGTTTTCATTTTAATGGGTGTTGATATCCCCCCCACATTCCAGGAAACTACCTTAAAGTTAGCCACTTGGTTAGTCATTCACCTGAGGAGGGGGGGGAGAGTGAAAAAGGAGGGGAAAAAGGGGCACAGAAGGTAAAAAATAAAATATCAAAAGGGGAGAAGAGAGAGGGAGAAAAAAAAAAAAAAAGTAAAGGGAAAAAAAAAAAGAGAAAAAAAAAAAAAAAGTTGGAGGGAAAAGGGGAGAGAACAGACAAAAAGAAAATCTGTCCATTCTAGCCACATTTTTTGTCTATATTTGCTACCTTATCCATGATAACTTTTACTACTCCTGACTATTCAGTTGCTGCAACAGTTTTTCTGCCTCGTGTGAATTATCAAATAAATAAGTTTTACCTTTTGCATAAATTTTTAGTTTGGAAGGATATATAATTAAGGCCTGATAGCCTTGATGGATACATTTTGTACAAATTGGAGCCAAATTCCTTCTCTTAGTGGCCGTTTCAACTGAATAATCCTGGAATAGAAGAATTCTATTTTCCTTATAGGTTATGGGCTGTTTTTTCCGAAAATACTGAAGTATTGTGACCTTATCTTGAAAGTTAAGTAACTTCGCTATAATAGGTCTGGGCCTGCTATCTTCCTGCCTGTCCATTATTCGTCTCCCTATTCTATGTATCCTCTCAACTACTATTTGAGGATGATTGGGAGAAATTTTGAGTAGCTGAGCTAACACCTCAGGAATAAATTTACTTAAATCTTCCGTTTGGCCCCCTTCAGGTACCCCAATGATACGAATATTATTTCGCCTAGAGCGATTTTCCAGGTCTTCAATTTTGTTCTGCATTTTAGCAATGATTATGTTGTTAGATTCAAGATTAGACCCTTGAACTGAAACAAGATCCTCCAGGTCAGATACTCTCTGTTCGACTTCGTCTAATCTATTTGAAAATAGTTTTATCTCCTGTCTAAGTAAATTTAAATCCTGTTTAATCTCAGACCTTAAAGCATCAAATTTAGGGGTTAGTGCCTCAGAGATACTAGCTACTAAAGCCTGTATATTAGTCAATTCATTTATAGGCAGGGTAGAAGCTGCAGAGATAGGTAATTCAGAGGATACTTCAGCAGTGACCTTTGTCCTCCTGTCTCTCTGCTTGGTTGCCATGACTGGTGAAGGAGTCCGGGAGTGTGAGTGAAGGAATTTATCCATGTGCCGTAGAATCTTGTGATTAAATCAATAGGCCTTGTTAGGGAGAGTTCTCCAAGTGCATCAATAGGGGGAAGGGAAGTGAGGGCAAGGGGTGAGGGGACAATGTGCAAGGGTGTGAAGGGGAGGGTTGTATATCTTTTTTTTTTTTTTTTTTTTTTTTCCCCCCGAAAACCAAATAGTGGATTAGACTTGTTCACCAAATCATGTATAAAGATAGCACTAAGTTAATAACGGTAGGAGGGAGAGCCACTAAGTAAAGACAGTTGATTACTCTATAGTGTTGCCTGATAGCGTTAATTCTATTGGTTATAACAGTAACCTCAGGCCTAAATATCCTCAATATAAGGTGGCAACGTCAAAAACTCACAACTTCTACCTCTATATTCAGTGAAGCTTATTAACTTATAGATAAATATATACTATTTCTAGATGCTAGAGCAATAAGTGATTAGGATTATCACAAGGTCACTTCTGCAGGGGTTAATGTCACTCTCAAACTTGATAAGTCTTTTTATGTTTTTCAGTATAATACAATGCTTAAAACAACATGGTAATATGTTAATACCAGTTATTACTTTCTGCTGGTGTTACCTTCTTAGCTCAATACCTTAGTAATAGTTAACAAGCACAAAAAGCTAAGGCCCATAGAACAGAGGAAGTAGATAATCAGACAGAACTTAATGTTTCCTTTTCCTTAGAAAGTTTGAAGTGGCTTGATTTATCAATTATGGGAACACCAGCACACCAAGCCAAATACAGAGCTTCTTTTACCTTTTCCCTCTCTTATTATTCTATCCTCTATAAACGTATGTAAAAAATTTAATATTAAACTTCACAATTTGATAATCCCTCTTCTCTGTTTACCACCCTATTTTGTCCAGGCTTAAGAAACAACAACACAGAAACAAAACAGCCCTAAAAAACCATATAGAAAAAATCATAACAGATAATAATTACTGAAAATAATCTCTTTTTCTTTTTCTTTTTCTTCACCTTCCCCTATGCTAGGAAAGGGAAAAGGATCAGACCAATAATCATTACTAATTCAATCACAAAGCAATTAGAAAAAAATAATTAGATCCAGTAGTTTTGTCCTTCTCAGGATGTAAGGGGGGATTTTAATATGCAGGTCCCTTCCAGTGGAGAGAAAACATTTATTCACAGCATGGTGCCCAGGACCAATTTTTCTCTTTATCCTTCTTTGTTTCCCTTTATTTCCACACAAAGTTTCAGTTTAATCAGCAGCATGTACAGCTTAACTTCTTTATTGCAGTCCAAACTTTTAATCTCCTCTCCTCCCCCACTCCCCTCACCAGGCAGCTGTTTAGACTTGAGTTTGTGACTCTGCTTTAGTGCTAAAGTGCCTATTTCAAGCCGCTCAGTCAAATTTACCAACCAAAAAAAAAGATTTTGATTTTTTCTTCTTTCTCCAATACTTATGTCCCTTTTTAAAGCTGTTTACATGCAGGCATTTTTTTTTAAAAAACAAACAGTCAGAGGTGCTCCTCTGTGTCACTCACCCTCCTATAGCATGGCGTTATCCTAGCACTTCAGGAGCCCAACAACAGAAATCCTCAGTGAGTCTCCCTCCTTCCTCGCAGCACCGGTGGGGAAGGAGAACCCGGTTGTTGGCTACTCGCCAAGAACTCTCCTGGAGGTACGTCAGGGCTCGTTCGTCCGCACAGCAGGACCGGCCTCCCGCCACGCTCGCCTCCTCCCACGCAGCAACGGTGGGGGAGGAGGGATCCAGCCGCACGGGCCCGCTCAAGACCTTCAGAGAGCAAATGAAACAAGGGAACAGGTAATTCTTCCAGGTGCGCCGAGTAGCGCAGCTCCTTACACCGCCAGAGTGTCTTCAGTTAAAGGGTGAGTGAAATACTTGCCAAAATCCAGGACATAGTTGAAAGAGACAGGCTTGCTCAGCTTAATGCAGCAGATTTTTGCATCCTCCTGTTTTTGATTTCTTTTCGTTTTTGGTCACAGGTAGGGGAGAGGGAGAGTTAAAAGTCCTGTACCTATCTTAGATTAGATACCTGCTTATGGATAAGGTAGGATTCTTTAATCAAAGGGGATCTCAATACAGTGGGATGGAGTTCCACTGTTTTATGTTCCGTTAGCGTTGAATCTTGCTAACCAGGCAGCAAGCCCAAATTTCTCAGCAGCTTGTGGGACTGGAGCACAGCCACCTGTGCTAAGCTCCTCCTCCGGAACAGGTGTGTCTCCTAGGGCATACCTAGAGAATACAATTTTAAACAACTTTCTAATTTACTTCTATTATCTAATTTGTTTCATTCTCTTGGTATGCTTTGTTGAAGGAGCAGCAATGCATTACTGGTTTCTAACTGAACACATGGGTGAGCCAATCACAATCGGTATATATATGCAGCCACCAATCAGCAGCTAGAATCTAAGTTCTCTGCTGCTCCTGAACTTGCCTAGATAAACCTTTCAGCAAAGGATAACAAGAGAAGGAAGCAAATTAAATAATAGAGGTAAATTGGAAAGTTTTTTAAAATGGTATTCTATATCTGAATCATAAAAGAAAAAATGTGGGGTTCATGTCCCTTTAAGACAGCTTTTGCTGTTTCCCAAAATAAGAGAGGTTTATCAATATGTGTCTCGTTGAGTGAGCTATACGCCCGCTACTCTCCTAACAGATGCCTGTAGAAATTAGGGTCTCTATACAAATAGGTTGGGAATACCCACTTGTTCCTTTTTTTCCGCATTTGACCAATTTGGAGTTTTAAAGCTATAGGGGCATGGTCTGAGATAGTTATAGGGTCGATCACGGTCTCTGTTATTCTATGGCATAGATTGGTAGATGTAAGGAAATAGTCTAGTCTTGATAGTGTGTCTTTTGCTATTGACATGCATGTATGGTCTCTATGTTCTGGATATCTGACTCTCCAGATATCTTTTAGGTTTAAGGAATTTTTTTGCGTGTACGGACTAATGATTCTTTCTTATAATTTTGGAATGTCTGGGATTTAATGCGAGTCTTTTCGGGATTGTGGAACCTGTCTGCTGGTCTTTGTGGCGCAATGTTATAATCTCAACCAATAATGAGAGGTTGAGAGGTAAACTATATTATTTTAGATTGTATACTCTGCCAGAATGTCTGATTTTGTTTTTATGGGCCATAAATTCCAACCAGTGTGAAAGGGAAACCCTGAACATCTAATTGCAGCATAATAAACCTTCCTTCTTGATCAATGAGTCATTTAGAAATAGCATACGTTAGATTTTTCCTAAACAGAATCACTACCGCTCTAGCTCTATTCTGTTCAAACTGTGTAAATATGACCTCCCCTACCCAACTCTGTTTTAGATTTTGATGTTCTAGATATGTGTGTCTTCCAATATTGCAATGTCAGTTTTTTTTAGACTGTAGGTAGCGTAGTATTGGCCTGCGCTTTTGTGGTGACGTTATACCTCCTACATTCCAGCTTACAATATGTAGATTGTTACTCATCATATTGTGTTATAATGGATGTATGATGTGGCAATGGATACCTTACTTGATATGATTGTAGTTTTTGTGATGTTTGGGTGCAGCTCCCTTCCTGGCAGGGAAGTACCTTTTCAATCAAGTTTGGGAAGCACCTTCTAGTCATGTAACCCCAGGGAGAAAAGAGAATGGTTTGAGGTCTAAACAAGAGAACAACTATTAAAAGGTGACATAAAACAATTTTCAATACATATTTAACAAACTGTAGATAACTTTTCATTAAAGGGACACTGAACCCAATTTTTTTTCTTTCGTGATTCAGATAGAGCATGACATTTTAAGCAACTTTCTCATTTACTCCTATTATCAAATTTTCTTTATTCTCTTGATATCTTTATTTGAAATGCAAGAATGTAAGTTTAGATGCCGGCCCATTTTTGGTGAACAACCTGGGTTGTTCTTACTGATTGGTGGATCAATTCATCCACCAATAAAAAAAGTGCTGTCCAGAGTCTGAACTAATATAAAAGCTTAGATTCCTTCTTTTTCAAATAAAGATAGCAAGAGAATGAAGAAAAAATGATAATAGGAGTAAATCAGAAAGTTGCTTAAAATTGCATGCTCTATCTGAATCACAAATGAAAAATTTTGGGTTCAGTGTCCCTTTTAAGTCAATCTTTATCTAACCAAGATTAATCTTAGTATAGCTGTGCACCAGACCTCCATCTGATCTATCATATTTAATTTGGAAAACTCACACCATCTAGTAGTTAACTGAGTCCATTTCTCCTTTTTTAAACTGTTAACTAAAATGGATAGTGAAATAGAAAAAAGGACCCGAAAGAAGAAAAGAAAAAAATCAAAACCTGTTGGTTGGTTTCCAGTAGTGATAAACTTAACATTTATTTATTAAACCTATGTAACCTCTACTGTATGGCAGGTTAAGTTAGCAACTCAAATTTCTCCAATTCTGCCTCAAGTCTGCTTACCTCTGTCAATCAAAGCCAGGATTTCAAACATCCATTATGAATAGTAAAAAACTTTAACTAAAATGGATAGTGACATTAAAGAAGAGTCCCATTAGGAACAAAATCAGAGCCTGTTGGTCAGTCTCTCTAGTAGTGATTTAACAGTATAATGGCTATTTATAATAAACTTAACATTTTTATTTATTAAACCTGTGTAACCTCTACTGTATGGCATCTTTAACTAGCAACTCATCCTTCTCTAATTCTGCCTCATATCTACCTATCTTTGCAAAACAGAGCAAAGGTTCCAAACATCTTTTATACATACTATTTGAGTATTTGAAATGAGTCAGTTACTTTCAAGTTTCTTTTCCTGTTTCTGCTGCTTCTTGTCTCAGAAACTTTTGAAGATGACTGGGGTCTTCAAAAAACGTCATGCCCTGTTGAGTTTGGAGTTTGAGCCTTGCTGGGAAAGACACTGAACCTCCAGCCTCCAGTAGGGATTTGCAGTACGGCGAGAACTCTCTACGCCTTGTAGAGATCTCCGCCGAGTAATCCTGGAATATAAGGATTTTCTGCCCTTCATATAATAAGGGAGAGTCTTGGCGGTATGCTCTAAGGAGCAGGATTTGATCCTTGAAGTTGAGGTAGCGAATCATGAATTGATGTGGTCCTCTTGTATTTTTGAATCTTGACTGATGTTACCAACTCTATGCGCCCTCTCAGTAACACATGGAATCTCCTCTGGTTTCACCTTTTAGAAGTGAAGGTAAAGTTCGCTCTGCAAACATCAGTAGCTCTGAGCTAGTGACAGTCTCTGGGAGACCTACAATGTGCAAGTTGTTGCATCTTGATTGGTTTTCTAAATCGTCGATCTTATCCATTAACAACTTGTTTTGAGTCTCAAGCGCATTCACCTTTGTTGAGGTTTCTCTTTGCCTGTCCTCGTCGTCACCCACTCTCTGTTCGATCTGTTGGAGTCTAGATGAAAAACTTTTGAATTCAGATGACAATGAGTCCATCCCTGTCTGCAGTTGCTCTATTTTGCGTAAAAATAGAGCTGATATCTGGGAAACAATTTGATGTGTCTCCTGGAGCATAGTATCTGCAGGCTCTGATGTAATTGTTTCTGCAGCATGCACTTCCGCCGTATGCTTTGTCTTTTAAGGTGACAGTGAAGAAGTTGTCTAAAATAACAGTATGGGCACCAGAGTTTAGGGATTGTCTTCACTTAGAGAGGGACATAAAGTATAATAGAGCTGAGCCTGGTGAGAAATCTGGTAATACTGTGGTCATCTGGATGTGTGGTACACAACACCTCCGCTATCTCATATTGCTTTCTCACTACACACCCAGAACAACTCGAGTCTTGATGTTATTATTATCATGTTTGTGTGTGTGTGTTTGTAGGTCTCCGCCTAGCTTGAACAACAATGTTGTAGTATGTGTGCTAGGATATTGCTTTTTCCCTCTGCTCTTCTCTCCCTTCTGCCACAAGTTGCTCATTATTTATCAGACAAGATATCTATTTGTGTTCCTTCTAGTGCACAGTATTGTAGCGTTTATTTCTCAGTACCAACTTTTCTGCTACCACACTGCCCTCCGGTCCACAGGGAAGGGAGTTAGAAGGCCTACTGACAGTTCCAAACTGTGGGGTGTGAGCTAATGAGCGTTAACTCACTCTCAGCGTTCTATGAGTTCCGTCAGTGCCACTTATCAAATGTGTCCTGAGCTATGGATTCAATTCTTTAGTTCCCCCTCCAAGTGTATATATTTATTGTGGCCGGGGGTTGTTTTCAACTTCACTAGCCGTTGTAGTTATCTAGACTTTTTCTGACTGAATATCTGCTATATTAGGGCTTGCATTTGTAAGCGCTCTGCCTATGCTGCGTGTAGTGCCTTTCGTCAGTTTCTTCAGCTTACCGATTGCTTCCAGCTCTCGGCCGTCTTGATCAGCTTTCACAGTTCTGCTTTCTTTCTTTTCCGTCCTGTTCCTTTACATTAACTTGCTTCCTCCTCAATATGGCGCCATCTTTTTGCGCCCTTCTGCTCCTTACTTTGCTGCTTCCGTGGCAAGGGTGATTAAATATCCCTTCACGTTCAGGTCCCGCAATTTCTTGTGCTCCTTCTCCTCTAGGGGCTACAATCATGCAAGGGAAAGCAGTGGGAGCCTGGTTATTTTCACAGTTAATTTTGCAGATTTTACCGGATCTCTTCTTCCTTGCTGCTAACCAGATGCTCCGCCTCCCGGAAGTCTCCTTGTACGTTTTTAGTTTTGACCTTCGTGTGTACTTAAATTGTTGAGTGAGAATTTAAATGTTGTCCTTAATCAAAGTTCTTTAATGTGGAATTTTTTCGGTGTTTAGAGAGTCTCAGGAGGACAACTTTCTTGTTCTTGCCACCATTGTTAAATTCTGAATCCTTATTTTGTTTAAACTTTGATTAAATATATAAAAAGGACCTCTCCTTCACCTGCTATGTAAATGGTCCTTTTTATGATATAAGCATTTTGATGTTGCATAATTACTTTAAGAGGCTGATTTTCAGAATTGTTATACTGTTATGGATTATTGCTGTCATGAAAATATTTTAAAATCCACATTAGCTATAGAATTTGTCTATTATGTCTTATTGTTATTTACATTGTAATTGATTTTTATGATTTTTTTTTTTTCTTCTCTAAATGACACGACACACTACAAATCTAGATATTATTATTTTTTTGTTAACTTCACATACATTTCCATACTTATTTGAGATCATGTAAATGTAATGCTGCATTTTACAAGTTTTGGAAAACTGAACCACAATAATGCCTGCTGAAACCTGTTATGGATGACATGGACTAGAAAATCCCTAATATAAAATCATATTTTGGAGAAAAAAAACATTTTTGCTGTTATGTATTTACAAAACTCTGTATTGTTGGAAGATCTGCAGTATCTTTTGAATAGCAATTATAGGTTTAAAAAAAAAGAAACACTACATGCTAAAATATTCTTTTACTACTTTTTATTGCTTTGCACAGTGCTGTTTTCTAGTCTACACATTTTTTACTTTTTTATGCTTGGGGGGTCTCACTGTTTCTTTGTATTTGTAGTTCCGATTTTATCTTGTGGTGGAGATGACAGCAAGATTCATTTGTATGTACAACAGAATGGGCAGGTAATTTATTCTTTTCTTTTTTGGCAGTGGTTTACATATTGAAATTTACATGCGTTTTCCTTTTCTTTTGATGTATACCCTGCTGCTGTCTTTCCTAATTGTTGGTATAACTACGTTAGTTCTCCCCAGATAGTCCTCATACAAAACAATTCTCATTTGTATGCTACATGTAGAATGCTTGGATAATTAGGACATATAAAGTGTTCCTATTTTAAGATTAGTTTGTGGAGATTTTTTTTTCCCTGCTTCTAAGAAATGTGCTTGTCTTCATTAATTGAATTGCTTAGCTTTGCAGTCAGGTATGCAGCCATGTACAAGAATAAGCTTTCTGAATACTTAGATATGCATAATTTTCCTTATTAAGCATACTTTAAATGGTAAACGTATAATAAAGAGACATTGCTTTAATTACAAAAACCTAAAGAATTTGTGTGAAATAAAGATATAATTTTGCTTAAAGGGACAGTCTACCCCAGAATTGTTATTGTTTAAAAATATAGATAATCCCTTTATTAACCGTTCCCCAGTTTTGCATAACCAACATTATTATATTAATATACTTTTTACCTCTGCAATTACCTTGTATCTAAGCCTCTGCAGACTGCCTCCTTATTTCAGTTCTTTTGACAGACATTCATTTTAGCCAATCAGTGCTGATTCCTAAATAACTCCACGGGAGTGAGCACACTATTATCTATATAGCACACATGAACCAGCCCTGTCTAGCTGGGAACAACTGTCAAAATATACTGATATAAGAGGCAGCCTTCAAGGGCTTTGAAATTATCATATGAGCCTACCTAGGTTTAGCTTTCAAAAATGAATACCAATAGAACATAATTTAATACATTGTAAAGTTGTTTACAATTGCATGCTGTATCATGAAAGTTTTAATTTTGACTAGACTGTCCCTTTAAAGTGAAAGTCAAAAGTTATATAAGGGTACACTGTGTTGCATTTTTATGTCATCCAAATGAAATCGCAGCTAATACAGCTTTATCAGTTGCATACTTCTTATTAATGCTATTGAGTTAATAGTCACTGAACGTCAGTAGAAAGCTCCAATAAGTACTTATGCTCATTGGTTAATTGGCACTTTTAGTAACTCTAAGATACTTAGTATCAGTAGAACATACACAACTGATACTATTATATGTTTATATTTAAATGCAGTTTTCACTTAATATAATTTTTAAGACAAAGAAAATGTAAGCAATTCTAAATGTTGATCTTTCATACGGATGTCTTGTCATCAAGAGAATTATAGTTTCAATCCATAAACGTGGTGACTACATCTGCACCATATATGCGCACATATATATGCACACACTAAACTGGTTCTTAAATGAGTTTCTTTTTTCTGATTTAATACAGTCTATTTCACAGTGTTCTTTTATACCAGTTATTACCGTAGCCTGTAACACTTGGACATGAGTCAAATTTTTATAACATTCTTCTTTAACTTTTTATAAGCTATAAATGTCATGAACTTGACCATAATGAATAACTTTTTTTTTATTTTTTATTTAGTTTCACAAAGTGCAAGTTCTTCATGGACACGAGGACTGGGTGAGAGGTGTGGAATGGGCAGTTAATGGTATGCATACCTCCCCTATATGTACAAATAAAATAATGGTTTTGAAATAAAAGGCAGACTGTGAACCCAATTTAATAATTAGAATTAAATTAAAAGCTTTGGTAAAATTTAAATTTTTGTATCTGTTTTTTCTTAATCATTTACATATTCACATTTCCATCTAAAGGGGAGGAGAGTCCACGGCTTCATTCATTACTGTTGGGAATTAAGAACCTGGCTACCAGGAGGAGGCAAAGACACCCAGCCAAATGCTTAAATACCTCCCTCATCCCCCAGTCATTCTTTGCCTTTCGTCACAGGAGGACAACAGAGAAGTGCCGAAGATCAGAGTAGTCTCTTATGGAGGGTAGTACTCTTCGGAATGGGACTGGAGTTTGAAGTAGTCCTGTCAGCCTCTCAGTGAGAGCCAGGGTGAAAGTTAGAGTCCGGAGATGCAGGGAGAGTCTTTCTGCAAACCCATCCCGACTCATTTTAACTGCTCCACAAGCAATCAGCGTTGACGAGTTTCGCTGCCTGCTTTTTACACTCAAGTCCATGTCAGGAGCGAGGCTACTAACCTGTCACGCTTGAAGGGCCATGTTCCTGTTCTATGGCGTAAATTCTGGTAAGATCGTTTCATTTTTATTATAGAATGATAACACAGAAGTCAGGGACACAGTGTGACGTCTTTTATCTTTTAAGAGAATCAAGGGTTAATATTCCTGCAAAGGGGATTATTGAATGGGGGGGGGGGTTATACATGATATTGTTGTGTCTTTGCTGCGTTATTTGCGAAATGAGGCTCTGGCAATGTGTGGAACTTTCATGTGACTTACTGGAGTATGGTGCAGCTCTTTTTTGGCGCCTTTTCTCCTTAGGCAGGGGCGGTTTCTGCTGGGCATTCCATGTTACTGGGTGTGGCTATCTACTTCCTCTGTTGATAAGCGGAGCAGGAGACAAAACAGTTTCTGTAGTCCGGGTCATAGGAGGTGGTGAGTGCCCCTCCCAGTGGAGGTTATAAAGGTGCCTATTTATTAAGTTAATCTTGTCCTTAATATCAGCGCAAGCTATGGAGGACTCTGACGCGTTAGAGGGCTCACCCTCTTTTTAACTAGGTCTCATTCCTGTGTTTATTGTGAGGAGGTTCTGGTAGAATAGCCTGCTCATCTATGTTCCACATGCCTTAATAAAGTTACGACATCTAAGACCAAATGGATGTCTAGTACTACTGAGCCATCAACCTCTGAGGGGTCCCGTCCCGTGAGGTGCGTTTCCTGCATCTATCTCCTATTGCACATGCAGCGCCCCAGGGTCCAACTATTACTCCTGCGGGAGAAATTTGTTGGCTGTCAGATTTTGCGGATCAACTGCAAACAGCGGTATCGAAAGTGATCCATGCCTTACCACGTTCTGCTAAGCGCAAGCGTAGGGCGTACCATGGCCGCTTGGCTCAGGGGTTGTCTACGCCTAAGGATAATTCTGAGGCGTTATACGACGAGGCCCACTCCGACTCTTCGGAGGAGACTCTTTCTGGATCGGAGTCTGTGTCATCTAAACCTCAGACGGCGGAGGAGCCTTACTTTAGGTTTAGGATGAAAAATTTGCACTTTTTGCTGAAACTTCCAGAAGAACCTATGATTCCTAAGCTTGATAAAGTATATGAGGACAGGGTGGTGCCTCAGGCCTTCCCGGTTCCTGTTAAGATGGCAAAAATTATTAAGAATGAATTGGAGTGATTAGGTTCTTCCCTTTCCCCTTCTTCCTTTTAAGAAACTGCTCCCGGTCCCGTACTCTCAGTTGAAGCTGTGGGGTACTGTCCCTAAGGTGGATGGTGCTATCTCCATGCTTGCAAAGCGGACTACTATTCCCCTGGAGGATAGTTCGTCATTTAAAGAGCCCATGGATAAAAAGTTGGAAAACATGTTAAGGAAAATGTTTCAACATACAGGGTTTGTTTTTCAGCCGGCAGTGGCTGTAGCCGCAGTCGCCAGAGCTGTGACATATTGGTGTGAAACCCTGTGTGAGATTGTCGAGGAGGAGACTTCCATCGACGAGATACAGGACAAGATTAAGGCGCTGAAAATCGCCAATTCTTTCATATGTGATGCCAAAATGCAAATTATCCGCCTGAACACTAAGGGGTCAGGTTTTTCAGTTTTAGCTTGCAGGGCTCTGTGGCTAAAGTCTTGGTCTGCGGACATGACCTCTAAGTTGAGACTGTTGTCGCTGCCTTTTCAAGGAAAGATTCTGTTCGGTTCAGGATTGGATTCGATCATATCCACGGTTACGGGAGGCAAGGGAGCTTTCCTACAGCAGGATAAGAGGGCTAAGCCTAAAGGATCTACTTTTCTCTTACATGGTGTATCCAGTCCACGGATTCATCCTTACTTGTGGGATATTCTCAATCCCTACAGGAAGTGGCAAAGAGAGCACACAGCAGAGCTGTCCATATAGCTCCCCTCAGGCTCCGCCCCCCCAGTCATTCTCTTTGCCGCTCTAACAAGTAGCATCTCCACGGGAGGGTAAAGAGTTTGTGGTGTTAGATTTGTTTTTTTTATTTCTTCAATCAAGAGTTTGTTATTTTAAAATAGTGCCGGTTTGTACTATTTACTCTGAGGCAGAAAGTGATGAAGATTTCTGCTGAGAGGAAAAAGATTTTAGAATGTGGTAACTAAAATCCATTGCTGTTCCCACACAGGACTGTTGAGTACCGGAGAACTTCAGTTGGGGGAACAGTTTGCAGGCTTAACTGCTTCAGGTATGCTCAGTCATTTTTTCTAACAAGACCTGGTAATGCTAGAAGACTGACAGAAATCCCCATGGGGGAAGGTAAGCCATTTTCTGAGACTCAGTATAGAAGGATGGCTTAGGTTAAGGGCTTAAATACTGGTGGACACTGTTATGGGCTAAATCGTTTACTTTATTAGTATAATCTCATATTTGTTAAAGTGTTTTTGACGTTTGGAACACTTTTTGGGGTTTTAATACGCCTGGCATATTGTAAGACACCTAATCTGTCTCAGGAAGGCCCCATAACTCCGGAATGAAGAGGGAGGTGGCCTCATTTTCGCGCCTCAGTTGCACAGTTGTTTTACAAGGCAGCTTCATGCAGCTTCACGTGTAGCGTCCAGAGACTGCAGGGAGGACTCCAGGGAGGCTTATTTTCATCTACAAATAATCCCTAAGGAAGGTAAAGCCACAGCAGAGACTGTGGCACCGTACTGTAGTGTTTTAAACCGGTAGCCTGCTTCATTTAGCTCCGGTTTGGGCAATAAGGGGTTAATTGATTTGAAAATTTGTGTGCAATCATTTCAAAGCATTAGGTTCATATGGTGAAAATTTCATCTAGATCGGATATTTTTGGGTGATTTGGTAAAAAAGTGTGTGCTTTTTATTATTTAAAGACACAGTAACGTTTTTTCAAAAAGTGTTTTTTACTGTATTGTAGTGCTGTCTAAGTCTGTCAAACATGTCTGAGCCTTCAGATAGACCTTGTTCTTTGTTTTTAAAAGCCATGGCGGTACCCCCATGGCATTTGTGTATAAAGTGTGCTAAAGCATCTAAGCATTTTAAAGACCATGCAGTGACACTTAAAAATGTAGCCCAAGATGATTCTTTAACGGAAGGTAATGAGGATAGTCCTTCTTCCTCTCCCCATGTGTCGACACCAGTTACGCCCGCGCAAGCGATGTCTAGTACCTCTAGCGCATTGGCCCCTATTACTTTACAACAATTAGCAGCAGTAATGGATAATTCCCTTGCAGCATTTTTATCCAAACTGCCAGTTTTTCCAAGAAAGCGCGATAGCTCAGTTTTAAATACAGAGGATGAGCAATCAGAAGCTTTGGATAATTTATCTATAGTACCCTCACAACACTCTGAAGTGGCAGTGAGGGATGGTCTGTCTGAGGGAGAAATTTCTGACACAGGAAAAGTTTCTCAGCGGGCAGAGTCAGATTCCTTAGCGTTTAAATTTAAGCTGGAACACCTCCGCGTCCTGCTTAAGGAGGTTTTAGCTACGCTGGATGATTGTGACCCCATGGTGGTCCCAGAAAAATTTTGTAAAATGGACAGGTTTTTAGAGGTCCCTGTACACACTGAGGCGTTTCCGATCCCAAAGAGGGTGGCGGATATTGTGACTAGGGAGTGGGAGAGACCAGGTGTAATGTAAAGAAAATGTTCCCCATAAACGACTCTAGGCGGGACGCGTGGCAGACGGTCCCTAAGGTAGAGGGAGCTGTTTCAACGCTTGCTAAGCGTACAACTATACCGATAGAGGAAGGTTTGCTGAAGAAAATGTTTGTTCAGCAAGGTTTCATGCTCCAGCCAATTGCCTGCATTATTCCTGTAACTACTGCAGCGGCTTTTTGGTTTGAGGCGCTGGAGGAGTCGCTCCAGAGGGAGACTTCATATGACAAAGTCATGGATAGAATTCACGCTTTAAAGCTGGCTAATTCTTTTATCACTGATGCCGCTTTCCAATTAGCTAAGTTAGCGGCGAAAAATTCAGGTTTTGCCATTATGGCGCGCAGGGCGCTTTGGCTTAAATCATGGTCGGCTGACGTGTCGTCCAAAACAAAATTACTAAACATTCCTTTCAAGGGAAAGACCCTTTTTGGTCCTGAGTTGAAAGAAATTATCGCGGATATCACTGGGGGGAAGGGCCATGCCCTCCCGCAGGATAGACCGTTCAAAGCCAAAAACATGGCTAATTTTCGCTCCTTTCGCAACTTCAGGAGCGGACCTGCTTCAACCTCTGCTACCGCTAAGCAAGAGGGTAACGCTTCCCAGCCTAAAGCAACCTCCAAACCCTTGCAGGGCTGGAATAAGGGTAAACAGGCCAAGAAGCCTGCGCCTGCTGCCAAGACAGCATGAAGGGGTAGCCCCAAACCGGGACCGGATCTAGTAGGGGGCAGACTTTCTCTCTTTGCTCAGGCTTGGGCAAGAGACGTTCCAGATCCCTGGGCATTAGAAATCATTGCTCAGGGGGTATCTTCTAGTATTCAAGGACTCTCCCCCAAGGGGAAGGTTCCACATTTCTTGTTTGTCTTCAGACCAAACAAAGAAACAGGCGTTCTTACGCTGTGTCGAAGATCTTTTAAAGATGGGAGTGATACACCCAGTTCCAGTTGCAGAACAAGGGCTGGGATTTTACTCAAACCTGTTTGTAGTTCCCAAAAAGGAAGGAACTTTCAGGCCAATCCTGGATCTAAAAATTCTAAACAAATTCCTCAGAGTTCCATCTTTCAAAATGGAAACTATTCGGACAATCTTGCAGATGATCCAGGAAGGTCAATATATGACTACCGTGGATCTAAAGGATGCGTACCTACATATTCCTATCCACAAAGATCATCATCAGTTCCTAAGGTTCGCCTTTCTGAACACGCATTACCAGTTCGTGGCCCTTCCTTTCGGGTTGGCCACCGCTCCCAGAATTTTCACAAAGGTGCTGGGGTCCCTTCTAGCGGTACTAAGACCGCGGGGCATTGCAGTAGCACCTTACCTAGACGACATCTTAATACAGGCGTCGTCTTTTCACAGAGCAAAGGCTCATACGGACATTGTTCTGGCCTTTCTAAGGTCTCACGGGTGGAAGGTGAACGTAGAAAAGAGTTCTCTGTCCCCGCTCACACGGGTTCCCTTCCTGGGAACACTAATAGACTCGGTAGAAATGAAAATCTTTCTGACAGAAGTCAGGAAGTCAAAACTTTTGAATACTTGCCGAGTTCTTCATTCCATTCCTCGGCCTTCTGTGGCTCAGTGCATGGAGGTAATCGGTCTAATGGTTGCGGCAATGGACGTAGTCCCTTTTGCCCGAATTCATCTAAGACCACTGCAGCTGTGCATGCTCAAACAGTGGAATGGGGATTATGCAGATTTATCTCCTCAAATACAAATGGACCAGAAAACCAGAGACTCTCTTCTCTGGTGGTTGTCTCAGGATCACCTGTCTCAGGGAATGAGTTTCCGCAGACCGGAGTGGATCATTGTCACGACCGATGCCAGGCTGTTAGGCTGGGGTGTGGTCTGGGACTCCCTGAAAGCTCAGGGTCTATGGTCTTGGGAAGAATCTCTTCTCCCGATAAACATTTTGGAACTGAGAGCGATATTCAATACGCTCCAGGCCTGGCCTCAACTAGCGGAGGCCAAATTCATCAGATTTCAATCGGACAACATCACGACTGTAGCGTACATCAATCATCAGGGAGGAACAAAAAGTTCCCTAGCGATGAAGGAAGTAACCAAGATCATCAAATGGGCGGAGGATCACTCCTGCCATCTATCTGCAATTCACATCCCAGGAGTAGACAACTGGGAGGTGGATTATCTGAGTCGTCAGACTTTCCATCCGGGGAAACTCCACCCTGAGGTCTTTGCTCAGCTAACCCAGCTATGGGGCATTCCAGAATTGGATCTGATGGCGTCCCGTCAGAACACCAAACTTCCCCTTTACGGATCCAGGTCCAGGGATCCCAAGGCGGCATTGATAGATGCTTTAGTAGCGCCTTGGTCATTCAGTCTAGCTTATGTCTTTCCACCGTTTCCTCTTCTCCCTCGGCTAGTAGCCAGAATCAAACAGGAGAAGGCTTCGGTAATTCTGATAGCGCCTGCGTGGCCACGCAGGACTTGGTATGCAGACTTAGTGGACATGTCATCGGCTCCACCATGGAAACTGCCATCGAGGCAGGATCTTCTAATTCAAGGTCCATTCAAGCATCCAAATCTAGTTTCTCTGCAACTGACTGCTTGGAGATTGAACGCTTAATTCTAGCTAAGCGTGGGTTCTCTGAATCAGTTATAGATACTCTGATTCAGGCTAGAAAGCCTGTCACCAGGAAAATTTACCATAAGATATGGCGGAAATATCTTTGTTGGTGCGAATCCAAAGGTTACTCGTGGAGTAAGGTTAGGATTCCAAGGATATTGTCTTTTCTCCAAGAAGGATTGGAGAAAGGTTTGTCAGCTAGTTCCTTAAAGGGACAGATATCTGCTCTGTCTATCCTGTTACACAAGTGTCTGGCAGCTGTACCAGACGTTCAGGCGTTTGCACAGGCCCTAGTTAGAATCAAGCCTGTCTACAGACCTGTGGCTCCTCCATGGAGTCTAAATTTAGTTCTTTCTGTTCTTCAAGGGGTTCCGTTTGAACCTTTGCATTCCATAGATATTAAGTTATTATCTTGGAAAGTTTTGTTTTTGGTAGCTATTTCTTCTGCTCGAAGAGTTTCTGAATTGTCTGATTTGCAGTGTAATTCACCCTATCTGGTGTTCCATACAAATAAGGTTGTTTTGCGTACCAAACCTGGTTTCCTTCCAAAAGTGGTTTCTAATAAGAATATTAACCAGGAAATCATTGTTCCTTCTCTGTGTCCTAATCCAGTTTCTAAGAAGGAACGTCTGTTACACAATCTTGATGTGGTTCGTGCTTTAAAATTCTATTTAAAAGCAACTAAAGATTTCAGACAAACATCGTCCTTGTTTGTTGTCTATTCTGGTAAGAGGAGAGGTCAGAAAGCGACTGCTACCTCTCTTTCCTTCTGGCTTAAAAGCATCATCCGATTGGCTTATGAGACTGCTGGACAACAGCCTCCTGAACGAATTACAGCTCATTCCACTAGAGCTGTGGCTTCCACGTGGGCTTTCAAGAATGAGGCTTCTGTTGAACAGATTTGTAAGGCAGCGACTTGGTCTTCACTGCATACATTTGCCAAATTTTACAAATTCGATACTTTTGCTTCTTCGGAGGCTATTTTTGGGAGAAAGGTTTTGCAAGCAGTGGTGCTTTCCGTTTAGGTTACCTGACTTGTTCCCTCCCTTCATCCGTGTCCTAAAGCTTTGGTATTGGTATCCCACAAGTAAGGATGAATCCGTGGACTGGATACACCATGTAAGAGAAAACAGAATTTATGCTTACCTGATAAATTACTTTCTCTTACGGTGTATCCAGTCCATGGCCCGCCCTGGCAATTAAGTCAGGTTCAAATTTATTTTAGTAAAACTACAGTCACCACTGCACCCTATAGTTTCTCCTTTTTCTCCTAACCGTCGGTCGAATGACTGGGGGGCGGAGCCTGAGGGGAGCTATATGGACAGCTCTGCTGTGTGCTCTCTTTGCCACGTCTTGTAGGGATTGAGAATATCCCACAAGTAAGGATGAATCCTTGGACTGGATACACCGTAAGAGAAAGTAATGTATCAGGTAAGCATAAATTCTGTTTTCGTCCCTTTCGTGCGGACAAGGCCCAGCGCCAGCAGCCCGCCACGAAAGCAGACCAGTCCAAGGATACTTGGAAACCGGCTCATTCTTGGAACATGTCTAAGCAGAGCAAAAAGCCAGCCGAGACAAAATCATCATGAAGGGGCGGCCCCTGACCGGTCTTGGGACCAAGTAGGGGGCAAATTATCTCTCTTCTCAGAAGCATGGTTACAGGACGTTCAGGACCCTTGGGTTCTGGACGTTGTCGCCCAGGGCTACAGGATAGGGTTCAGATCCCATCCGCCAGGGGCAGATTCCTTCTATCAAACCTGTCTTCAAGACTGGAAAAGAGAGAAGCCTTTCTAGAATGTGTGGGAGATCTCTCTAGGTGCTGTTGTACCAGTACCCAAAGCAGAAAGAGGTCTAGGGTACTATTCCAATCTTTTTGTGGTTCCAAAGAAGGAGGGCACATTCCGCCCGATTCTGGACCTAAAGTGTTTGAACAAGTTTCTGAGTGTTCCATCGTTCAAGATGGAGACAATCCGATCTTTTTTGCCCCTAGTTCAAGAGGGACAGTTCATGACAACCATAGACTTGAAGGACGCTTCAGACTCATGGTCTCCATCATAGACGTCATTCCATTTGCCAGGTTTCATCTCAGACCTCTTCAATTGTGCATGTTAAGACATTGGAACAGCGATCATTCAAATCTATCTCAGCAGATATCCATGGATGCTCGGACCAGATACTCGCTCTCTTTGTGGATCCGTCCAGAGCAACTGTTCATGGGGACATCCTTCTTGAGACCGTCCTGGGAGATTGTGACCACGGACGCGAGTCTGGCAGGATGGGGAGCTGTTTGGGGTGCCAGGATGGCACAAGGAAAATGGTCCCAGGAGGAGTGTCTCCTTCCGATAAATATTCTGGAACTCCAAGCAATTTACAATGCTCTGAGGGCATGGCTTCTTCTGGGGTCGTTCAGCTTCATCAGGTTCCAGACCAACAACATTACCTCAGTGGCTTACGAGGAGCTCCCTAGCTATGAGGGAGGTGTCTCGAATCTTGGAGTGGACGGAGTGCCACAAATGCTCGCTTTCAGAGATTCACATTCCAGGTGTGGACAACTGGGAAGCAGACTTTCTCAGCAGGCAATCCTTCCTTCCGGGGGAATGGTCTCTTCCCCCCGAAGTGTTTGCAGAGATTTGTCTCAGGGGAACGCCAGAGATAGACCTCATGGCGTCCAGAATCAATTGCAAACTACCCTGATATGGGTCGAGGTCCAGGGGTCCCCAGGCAGAGCTGATAGATGCCTTAATGGTGCCTTGGGAGTTCAACCTAGCTTACATTTTTCCACTGTTACTACTTCTACCTCGTGTAGTGGCTCGCATCAAACAGGATCGAGCTTCGGCCATTCTGATTGATCCATCGTGACCGCGGAGGACGTGGTTTGCGGATCTGGTGTGGATGTCATCCTCTCCGCCGTGGAGGTTACCCTGGCGCAGGGATCTGCTGGAACAGGGACCCTTTCAACATCAAAATCTCGATTCTCTCAGGCTGACTGCGTGGAGATTGAATACCTAGTGTTACAAACTGCTATTTGTAACTGGCCCTTTAAATGGAAAATTGCCCTGCTTCCCTGGATTTTGGAGAAGCCTATTTGCCAGCCTCCTTCCTCATGACTATGGCCCCTGGAAGATTGTGCCCCTAAGAGCATATTAACTTTTATTGGGTGTGTATGGCCCTTTAAGAACCGTCTGGGGACATATTGTGACTTTGGTGAACAATGCCCCTTTAAGACTATGTCCCCAGACCTGTGAAATGACTTGTCCCTGGATTTCTCCCACTTGGTTCAGTTTCATTGTGTGCCATTAAGAGTTAATTTTGTTCAATTCTAAATACAAGTTTGCTGGGATCAGCTCTAATTAGGTTTAGTGATAAACCTTACCATTGTCTAATCAGACTGCTAGTGATAAGGTGGACTGCATTGTTTTATTGTGTGTAACTTGTTATCTGCTGAAGTAATGTTGTGGCCTGTCAAAGGGAGTGTCTCTCTATCTAATATCAAATGTGTGATGGGGGATTTTATGCCTCCCCCTGAGAGTGTCCTGTTTGCATGTAACCTCAATAAAAAGCAGGCTGTGTGTTCCAGCACATCAGACCTATTCTGACCCTCTAACTTGCAGCTTTGACTCATGTTTGTAGGGTACAGCTTATATCACTACAGGGATTGCTGACTACGGTGCTGATGATTCTTTGGTGAGTGCTAGGAGCATCCTTTTCTAAGGTCCAACTTCCAGCCAGCCTGGAGGCAACCGTAACATTTGGCGGCAGCGGTGGGATAGCGTCCTAGCGCAAGGAGCAGCACCACAACAGCACTGGTATCGTAGGAGAGTTATTGAGGGCAACGCTAGCCACTGCGCAGCGTCCCTACCTACAGCAGCATGGAGCTGACAAGACACTGGTCAGAACCCTGTGAAGAGCACCTCAACCTGATCCGTCGCTATGAGGGCGCTGATTTCGTTCCAGAGGTAAAGAGGCGGCTAGTCCGATATGGTCCAGACCCTGCACAGGAGGTAGTCAGTCGAATCATCCGAAAATTGGCTACTGAGAACGAAGCGGCACGAGCCTTTGAGCGCCAACTGTGGAGTTTGGGGGTATGGACACCTGCTCTCCAGCGAGAAAATGAGTTACAGGGGGCAGAGACAGTTGGTCCTGTCCCCCAGCAGCAGAGGAATATGCAGGGAATTGTGAGCCCAGACTCCATTCCCCAGCGGCTGGAAGTATGTATGGGAGAGGAGCTTGTTACCCCCTCTCCCCAGCGGCAGCTTAACGCACCAGGGGGAGACAGTAAGCCCCACAACCGTGCAGATGGGACCGTGGTCTCTGCACTTACAGCACAGGGGGCAGAGACAGTTGCTCCTGTCCCCCAGCAGCAGAGTGAATTGCAGGGACTTGGGAGCCCAGACTCCATTCCCCAGTGGCAGGCTGAGTTACAGGGGGCAGAGACAGTTGGTCCTGTCCCCCAGCAGCAGAGTGAATTGCAGGGAATTGGGAGCCCAGACTCCATTCCCCAGCGGCAGGCTGAGTTAAAGGGGGCAGAGACAGTTGGTCCTGTCCCCCAGCAGCAGAGGAATATGCAGGGAATTGGGAGCCCAGACTCCATTCCCCAGCGGCAGGCTGAGTTACAGGGGGCAGAGACAGTTGGTCCTGTCCCTCAGCAGCAGAGGAATATGCAGGGAATTGGGAGCCCAGACTCCATTCCCCAGCGGCTGGAAGTATGTATGGGAGGGGAGCTTGTAACCCCCTCTCCCCAGCGGCAGCTTAACGCACCAGGGGGAGACAGTAAGCCCCACAACCGTGCAGATGGGACCGTGGTCTCTGCACTTACAGCACAGGGGGCAGAGACAGTTGCTCCTGTCCCCCATCAGCAGAGTCAGATGCAGTGGATTGGGAGCCCAGTCTCCATTCTCCAGCTAACTCCTAACTTGGGCCCAGGGTTAACAGTGGAGATGTTAACCCCCACTGACCCCCACGTTCCCTTTGCCACCGGGCAGGACTATGCCCCAATGCCCCCAGCAGAAGAGCTGGCATTAGGACAGAGCGCTGCTGGCCTCTGCCCTACAGACCCCCTTGTTACAGGGCTGGCCTGCAAACCCCTCACCCCAGCAGAAGCGCTGGCACCAGGGCAGAGTGCCGCTGGCCTCTGCCCCCCAAGTACCACCAGCTATTTGCCCAGCTGCGCCAGGAACGCCGAGGATGCTACACTTTCATCCTACAACCTGGAACCTACAGGCCAGTACTACTTATTGTGGGGGGGCTACTTTGCTGCTAATGTTTATTTGTGGGTGGGTTACGAGACTAACTTAGGCACTGACCGACAGAAGGTCAGGTGCCTGGTTAGTCTCCCTCCAAAAGGGGAGATATGTTACAAACTGCTATTTGTAACTGGCCCTTTAAATGGAAAATTGCCCTGCTTCCCTGGATTTTGGAGAAGCCTATTTGCCAGCCTCCTTCCTCATGACTATGGCCCCTGGAAGATTGTGCCCCTGAGAGCATATTAACTTTTATTGGGTGTGTATGGCCCTTTAAGAACCGTCTGGGGACATATTGTGACTTTGGTGAACAATGCCCCTTTAAGACTATGTCCCCAGACCTGTGAAATGACTTGTCCCTGGATTTCTCCCACTTGGTTCAGTTTCATTGTGTGCCATTAAGAGTTAATTTTGTTCAATTCTAAATACAAGTTTGCTGGGATCAGCTCTAATTAGGTTTAGTGATAAACCTTACCATTGTCTAATCAGACTGCTAGTGATAAGGTGGACTGCATTGTTTTATTGTGTGTAACTTGTTATCTGCTGAAGTAATGTTGTGGCCTGTCAAAGGGAGTGTCTCTCTATCTAATATCAAATGTGTGATGGGGGATTTTATGCCTCCCCCTGAGAGTGTCCTGTTTGCATGTAACCTCAATAAAAAGCAGGCTGTGTGTTCCAGCACATCAGACCTTTTCTGACCCTCTAACTTGCAGCTTTGACTCATGTTTGTAGGGTACAGCTTATATCACTACAGGGATTGCTGACTACGGTGCTGATGATTCTTTGGTGAGCCAGAAAATAAGATTGAAATCCAGCACTCAGACCCAAGGTGTGTGCAAGCTAGCACAGGATCACTGCAAGGATCCAAACAGTATCCAAAATCTTCAAAAAATGCAGCAGCACCACTTCTCATATAAAAAGTTCCTTTATTAAACACATAGTAGGAGCAGGTAAAATAGAACGACGTTTCGGGTGGTTATCCCTTAGTCATGTTCACATAATGTTTGTTAGACTTAATCACCTTTAAATAGTCATCAGTCAGGTGAGACCACACCTTTCACCTTAATTACTTAGATATACATTTTTCTTAGCCTCTATTGCCATCTAGTGGTCTAACCCATATCAAACATACAATTTTATTATACAAAAACATATTTTTTTTAAAAAAGAGAACAATCACATTTGTTGAAGAGCAGATATCAAAAATGTCAAAATATAAAATTATAAAATTAAATGCCAGAAAAGGAATTGTATAAAGATAAAAATCTTTTACTTTACAGGAATACACTTAAATCAAGTTCCCTATTCATACCATTGGGGATTAAGCAATCTAATTTATTGATCCAAAATGCCTCACGTTTTTTGAGAAGCAGTTCTCTATTGCCGCCACGTCTAGGGCTCTGTATATGGTCTATTATTTGAAATCTTAGTTGTGCAATAGAGTGACCTTTACTCAAGAAATGGTGGGCAACTGGGGCCTTTAAATCTCCTGTCCTAATATTGGATTTATGTTGAATTATTCTATCTCTCACCCTCTGGGTCGTCTCTCCGATATAAATTAACCCACACGGACATTTAATTAGATATATAACAAAATTAGCATTACAATTGTAGTAGCCCTTTATTTTAAATTTCTGTCCCGTAAGGGGGTGGATGAATATATCAGATTTTATCATGTTATTGCAACTGGAGCAATTAAGACAAGGGAAACAGCCATTTCTTTCTGAAGTAATGTACCCCAATTTGGATTTCTTACTAGAACCCACGTCAGCCTTAACAATTTTGTCTTTTAAACTAGGAAGTCTAGTGTAGGCTGGCATAGGTGGTTGGCGGAATGCTAGTACCTCAGGATTACACTCACTCAAAACATGCCAGTGTTTCCTAATGATCCTTTGTATTTCTGAACTGCAAGAATTGTATTCAGACACAAATACCATCCTGTCAGGGTCCTTTCTCTTATTGGTATTTCCAGTATTAACCCTTTCGTCAGGTAGTTGTATCACCTTATCAATAGTCTCCTGAATCAAATCAGGGGGATAACCACGCTGCACAAATCTAATGCCCGTCTCCTGTAGTCTCTGCAAAGCCAGGGCTTTGTCTTTCACTATTCGCTTAACTCTTAACATTTGACTGTAAGGCAAAGATTTCACCAAAGCAGGTGAATGGGCACTAGAGAAGTGTAGGAGGCTATTCCTATCAGTATCCTTTCTAAATATATCTGTTTTTAGAAGGGAACCATCTTTATAGATTTTAGTATCAAGGAAGTTAATAGATTCTTCACTCCAAGACATTGTAAATTTAATACATCCTGATGCCCTGTTCAATTCACTCACAAATTGTTGTAGGGATCCAACGTCACCCCACCAAATGCCAAATATATCATCTATGTAACGCCACCAGGTGGCGCCACATAGAATGAAGAGCTCATTTTCATATACAAATTTCTCCTCAAAAATATTCATAAAAATATTGGCATAGGTGGGGGCGACGTTGGACCCCATAGCAGTTCCTTGTTTTTGTAAGAAATAAGAATCCTCAAAAAGGAAATAATTACAGTGCAGAATAATTTCCATTAACTCTATAATAAATTGCTGTTGCATAGCAGTGAACCTATTACTTTTGCCAATAGCATACCTGATAGAATCTAACCCACTGCTATGTGGTATGGACGTGTAGAGGCTAACAATGTCCAAGCTATACAAGATACATTTATCCATATTTCCTGCTCCTACTATGTGTTTAATAAAGGAACTTTTTATATGAGAAGTGGTGCTGCTGCATTTTTTGAAGATTTTGGATACTGTTTGGATCCTTGCAGTGATCCTGTGCTAGCTTGCACACACCTTGGGTCTGAGTGCTGGATTTCAATCTTATTTTCTGGATTACTACTGCTATTATCCCTGCACCTACCCGGCCATGGAGGACACATTAGATTCTCAAGGAGCAAAGGTTTTTGCATACACAGATGTTGAAGCTGCCAGAATCACTACCCTGGTAAGGGGCTCTCGTGACTTTCTGAGGACACCACAGACAGAAGTCAATATGAATAATTATGAGAGACTTGCTAAAAGAAATATGTCTTATCAATTGCATGCATCTACTTTGGCAGAATACTACAGAATTAAACGCATCCCTAGAGGATTGAGGATGAGTACAAGACCAACACTTTTATCAAGCAATAAGGACTACTGCACTAAATTTGAACAAATTTTGAACAAATGTTCACTGGACTTAATCGTACTCACGGTTGAGTATTTGCAGATGGCCATTGATGCCCAGACAGATGAAATCAAGGAGGTAGTCGCAAGCCTCAAACAATCCGCAGGAGATCTCGACATCGATAAATCTATAAAGGAAATAAACATGAAGATTATGGAGCTGAAAAAAGAGCTTGAAAATAAGAAGCGGATCAAATTCAACCGTGATGAGAACGATTACCTTACCGGAGCGGTTTACAGGTGGACCCGGGACCCAACCGGAAGCTCAAGAAACGTCACTTCCGGTGCGGCTCGTCGAAGAGAACGGAGGTCACAGAAGACGGCTAGCAGCTCTGACAGCACCATGGAATCCACCTCAGGGGATTCAGATGTCGGAGGAGACGGGGCGGTAGGAGGCATCACCGCAAAACCAGTCCACAACAAGGTGTCACAGGTACCGCCAAGGAAGACACGCCGGGCGAACAAACACTAGTGCTGAACATCTCTAAGGTAGAACTCTCAAATGCCCAATACAAGGTGTTGGAGAAGGGACTTTCTTTTTGTAAACAAGATCATTGTAATTGGTTTAAATTAGATCAGGACCTTTACAAATTTAATAGAAACCTTAAGCTAAAATCCTTTTTTTCCAATGCTTATGATGGGTTTAAAAATCAATTGAAAAATGTTTCTACCCCTGATGATTTAGCTATTAAGAGTCTTGGATTGAAAAATAAGAGTGCATTTGTTCCAACTTGCTATGATTCAAGTATTGATGTTTTCATGAAATTGGTTAAGTCTGATTTGGATAACCTTAAGAAAAAATGTTGTAAGAAGAAATTACGTTTTTTGCCCAATATGTCTAAAGAAGATAGTCAAGCCTTACAAGCAATTTGCAATAATAAAGAATTGATTTGCAAACAAGCTGATAAGGGCGGTGCCACAGTTATTTTAGATAGGGGGTACTATATTGGTGAAATTAAATCTCAATTAGCTAACACTGATGTATATATGCTATTAACCTCAGACCCCACATCTAAAATTGCAGTAGACATAAAAAGATGCATCCAGAGAGCATTCCAGAATGGAATTATTGATAATGAAACCAAAAATTATCTTATTAAAGAGGAATACACTATACCAGTACTTTACACTCTCCCAAAGGTTCATAAGAATCTAGGGACCCCCCCTGGACGTCCCATAGTGGCGGGTTCTGACTCTATTTTTACAAATATATCCATATACCTTGACAGACTGTTGAGACCATTTGTAGCTCAGGCTATGTCTTTTATTAAAGACACTAATGACTTTTTATCTAAGATTGAGGGTCTGCCAGGAAATATGGATAAATGTATCTTGTATAGCTTGGACATTGTTAGCCTCTACACGTCCATACCACATAGCAGTGGGTTAGATTCTATCAGGTATGCTATTGGCAAAAGTAATAGGTTCACTGCTATGCAACAGCAATTTATTATAGAGTTAATGGAAATTATTCTGCACTGTAATTATTTCCTTTTTGAGGATTCTTATTTCTTACAAAAACAAGGAACTGCTATGGGGTCCAACGTCGCCCCCACCTATGCCAATATTTTTATGAATATTTTTGAGGAGAAATTTGTATATGAAAATGAGCTCTTCATTCTATGTGGCGCCACCTGGTGGCGTTACATAGATGATATATTTGGCATTTGGTGGGGTGACGTTGGATCCCTACAACAATTTGTGAGTGAATTGAACAGGGCATCAGGATGTATTAAATTTACAATGTCTTGGAGTGAAGAATCTATTAACTTCCTTGATACTAAAATCTATAAAGATGGTTCCCTTCTAAAAACAGATATATTTAGAAAGGATACTGATAGGAATAGCCTCCTACACTTCTCTAGTGCCCATTCACCTGCTTTGGTGAAATCTTTGCCTTACAGTCAAATGTTAAGAGTTAAGCGAATAGTGAAAGACAAAGCCCTGGCTTTGCAGAGACTACAGGAGATGGGCATTAGATTTGTGCAGCGTGGTTATCCCCCTGATTTGATTCAGGAGACTATTGATAAGGTGATACAACTACCTGACGAAAGGGTTAATACTGGAAATACCAATAAGAGAAAGGACCCTGACAGGATGGTATTTGTGTCTGAATACAATTCTTGCAGTTCAGAAATACAAAGGATCATTAGGAAACACTGGCATGTTTTGAGTGAGTGTAATCCTGAGGTACTAGCATTCCGCCAACCACCTATGCCAGCCTACACTAGACTTCCTAGTTTAAAAGACAAAATTGTTAAGGCTGACGTGGGTTCTAGTAAGAAATCCAAATTGGGGTACATTACTTCAGAAAGAAATGGCTGTTTCCCTTGTCTTAATTGCTCCAGTTGCAATAACATGATAAAATCTGATATATTCATCCACCCCCTTACGGGACAGAAATTTAAAATAAAGGGCTACTACAATTGTAATGCTAATTTTGTTATATATCTAATTAAATGTCCGTGTGGGTTAATTTATATCGGAGAGACGACCCAGAGGGTGAGAGATAGAATAATTCAACATAAATCCAATATTAGGACAGGAGATTTAAAGGCCCCAGTTGCCCACCATTTTTTGAGTAAAGGTCACTCTATTGCACAACTAAGATTTCAAATAATAGACCATATACAGAGCCCTAGACGTGGCGGCAATAGAGAACTGCTTCTCAAAAAACGTGAGGCATTTTGGATCAATAAATTAGATTGCTTAATCCCCAATGGTATGAATAGGGAACTTGATTTAAGTGTATTCCTGTAAAGTAAAAGATTTTTATCTTTATACAATTCCTTTTCTGGCATTTAATTTTATAATTTTATATTTTGACATTTTTGATATCTGCTCTTCAACAAATGTGATTGTTCTCTTTTTTAAAAAAAATATGTTTTTGTATAATAAAATTGTATGTTTGATATGGGCTAGACCACTAGATGGCAATAGAGGCTAAGAAAAATGTATATCTAAGTAATTAAGGTGAAAGGTGTGGTCTCACCTGACTGATGACTATTTAAAGGTGATTAAGTCTAACAAACATTATGTGAACATGACTAAGGGATAACCACCCGAAACGTCGTTCTATTTTACCTGCTCCTACTATGTGTTTAATAAAGGAACTTTTTATATGAGAAGTGATTCTTTGGTGAGCGCTAGGAGCATCCTTTTCTACGGTCCAACTTCCAGCCAGCCTGGAGGCAACCGTAACACCTAGTCTTGGCCAAGAGAGGCTTTTCGGAAAGTGTGATTGATACTCTAGTTCCTTAAAGGGACAGATTTCGGCATTGTCAGTCTTGTTGCATAGGAGACTCGCTGAGCTCCCTGACATTCAATCCTTTGTTCAGGCTCTGTCTAGAATCAGGCCTGTCTTTAGACATTCTGCTCCCCCATGGAGCTTAAATTTGGTCCTTAAGGTTTTGCAGAGGGTTCTGTTTGAGCCTATGCATTCTATTGACATTAAATTGGACAGTCTAGGCCAAAATAAACTTTCATGATTCAGATAGAGCATGTAATTTTAAACAATTTTCCAATTTACTTTTATCACCAATTTTGCTTTGTTCTCTTGGTATTCTTAGTTGAAAGCTTAACCTAGGAGGTTCATATGCTAATTTCTTAGACCTTGAAGGCCACCACTTTTCAGAATGCATTTTAACAGTTTTTCACCACTAGAGGGTGTTAGTTCATGTGTTTCATATAGATAACACTGTGCTTGTGCACGTGAAGTTATCTGGGAACAGGCACTGATTGGCTAAACTGCAAGTCTGTCAAAAGAACTGAAATAAAGGGGCAGATTGCAGAGGCTTAGATACAAGATAATCACAGAGGTTAAAAGTATATTATTATAACTGTGTTGGTTATGCAAAACTGGGGAATGGGTAATAAAGGGATTATCTATCTTTTAAAACAATAAAAATTCTGGTGTAGACTGTCCCTTTAAGATTCTGTCCTGGAAGGTTCTCTTCCTGTTGGCCATTGCGTCGACACGCAGAGTATCTGAGTTGGCTGCTTTGCGATGTGAGCCGCCTTATCTAGTTTTTCATGAGGATAAGGCTGTGCTTCGCACTGGTTTGGGGTTTCTTCCCAAGGTGGTTTCTAACCGTAACATCATTTAGGAAATAGTGGTTCCTTCTTTGTGTCCTAACCCTTCTTCCTTTAAGGAGAGGTTACTTCATAATCTGGATGTGGTTGGTGCTCTGAAGTTTTTTTATCTTCAGGCTACGAAGGATTTCAGACAGTCTACATCTCTTCTTGTGGTGTATTCAGGGAAGCACAAGGGGCAGAGCGCCTCTTCTACTACTTTGTCCTTTTTGGTTGAGGAGCTTGATTTGCTTGGTCTATGAGACAGTGGGACATAAGCCTCCTCAGAGGATCACAGCTCATTAAACTAGAGCTGTTGCTTCTTCTTGGGCCTTCAAGAATGAGGCCTCTATGGAGCAAATTTGTAAGGCGGCTACCTGGTCCACCTTACACACTTTTACAAAGTTTTACAAATTTGACGTGTTTGCTTCTGCGGAAGTCGTTTTTGGAAGACAGGTTTTGCAGGGTGTGGTGCCCTCAGATTAGGGTCCGCCTTTTACCCTCCCGGTTTTATTCAGTGTCCTTTAGAGCTTGGGTATATGTTCCCAACAGTAATGAATGAAGCCGTAGACTCTCCTCCCCTTTCGATGGAAATGAAATAAGCATAATTTATGTTTTCTATCGAGGGGAGGAGGGTTCACGGCTCTCGCCCGTATCTCCGATGGGCGGACCTAAATTTTATTGTCTTCTAGCACCATTTATACCATGATATTTCTCTTTAATGTTCCTTGTTCCCTCGCCAGAATGACTGGGGTATGAGGGAGGTGGGGGAGGTATTTAAGCCTTTGGCTGGGGTGTCTTTGCCTCCTCCTGGTGGCCAGGTTCTGAATTCCCAACAGTAATGAATAAAGCCGTGGACTCTCCTCCCCTCGATGGAAATGAAATGATCAGATAAGCATAATTTATGTTTTTATTGTACATTTTGTAAGTGTAAAATTAATTGATTTCCCTCATCACTTATAGGTTCTTTGTAATTGCTACTGTTACCTCAGTCATTTAGGGTAGATGTTGCCTTACTCCTGCAGCTCTTATTGATTCACCTTCTTGCTAAAATCAACAACTCCTAATCACTCCTATTTGGAGGTTATAATATAGATTACTGTATACAGAAATAAAAGCACTTTTTTATCTTGCAATTGTTACCACAGTGATCACTTGGCTATGCAGATAAAATTCATATATGTTTTTAAGAGGGACATAACCACTTTTGTATAGAGCACAAAATGCCCCATTCTCAACCTAATTCCCATGTACAGTTTAAAACTTTTTTTTTTTTTTTTTTTTAAAAACTAAATCTTTTTTTGTGGTTTTCCAACAGCACCATCATTTGAAATAGCAGGAGATCAACTTTTAAAAAAGCATACTTTTAAAAAACCTGCCTATCTAGCTCCCTTACTTGCATGTAAATTTGCGGTGCTGCCCCCTCTGTGATGTTACCACACACGTTCATGGTGACATCACCGGCAGTCCCATGTAGCTCTGGGAGTGCTGCCCAATATGCCACCAACGATCAAGCAGTGCTGGGGAATTGATGATCTGGTGCTGTGATCAGCGATTCCCCTTCATGATGAAAATGGTTGTCATGCACTCACAGTCAGCAGTTTACATGATAACCCGTTCTCGTCATGCACAGACAATTGGTTAGTTTGGCAAAGGTTAAAGTACAATTAAATAGTGAAAATGGTTCTGTAATTTGTCAGTAGCAAAATGAGGAATTTTATCTGGGATTTTTTTCTTAGCTCAGCATTAGATGTGTTCTTTTAGCAAAGTTTTAATGACCATCCATATTTATTTTTCGGTTTAGTGTGGCCTCCCTTGGCACCAAGCACATCTTGAACTATTTTAGGGAGACTGTCCTGAAGTTTTCTGAAGTAAATTTCTGGTATACTATATCAGGCTTCTTTTAACACTTCCCAAAGTTCTTCTTTAGATTTAGGTTGTCTTTTATTTATTTCTCTGTCCTGGTGATCCATACTGCCTCTATAATATTCATGTCTGGACTCTGTGGAGGCCAATTAATGACTGTCAGTGTTTTATCAGCAGTTTTTCTCTCCAAATATGATTGCACTGCATTAGCAGTGTGCTTGTGATCGTTATCATGCTGAAAAATAAAACCAAGTCCATTCAGATGCTTTCCAGAAGGATTGGCATGATTAATTAAAAGCTGTCTTTACTTTTCATTATTCATGAGCCCATCAATTTGGACAATATCACCAACACCTCTGGCATAGATGCAGCCCCAAACCAGGACAGACCCTCCACCATGTTCCCCTGAAGGCCGCAAGCCCTTCCATCTCTCTCCAACTCTTCTTCTCACATATTGTTGACGATTGAACCCAAAAATTTCAAACTTGGATACGTCACTCCATAATACTCTTTTTCCACTGATCTTCATTCCAATATTTGTGAGCTTTAGCATATCTAAGCATTTTTACCTTGTTACCCTTCCAAAAAAGTGGTTTTGTGGCTGCTACCCTTCTACAAAGACCATTCTTGATCAAACTTCTTTGAACTGTAGAAGGGTCAACTTGGCATCCAGATGAAGCTGCCAGATCCTAAGCCAGGTCCTTGCTTGACTTCGTCCAGTCTCTCAAAGAAGAAACTCTGAAAAACTTCTTATCAGATTTTGAAAGTTTTCTTTTATAAACCTTTTTTTGTCCTTGACCTCTCCTGATTCTTCAAATTTCTTTATAACAGCTTGAATACCACTTCTTAAGTACCCAGTTTGTTTGCTGATTTCCCTTTGAGAGTTACCTTGCTGATGCAAAAGTGTGATTTTATGTCTGTCAAATTCTGTGATCTTTTGGCATTTTGAATGGAATGATGTGATTGAAAGTTGGTCTTATACTCATACAACATGTGTATGTAATGCTCAATCATGTCTTGCACAATCCTGGTGTAATAGACCTTTTTCATAGCAGTCATTTTGACATGAAATATTAGGACAAATACAGGTGTTAACAATTACATTAATTTGGGTTCCATTTAGGTTTACAAGAGCCAGGCTCCTGCTATTGTGCAAGTGTAAGGGGAGGTCACACTAAATAATTGTCACTTTAGACTATAGAAGCTGTTTTTTATTAATTTTTTTTCTATTTTTTTTAATACTGCTTACAAACATCCTGTATTTCTTTCCTATGGCATGGAGAGTCCACGATTCATTCCAATTACTAGTGGGATATTCAACTCCAGGCCAGCAGGAGGAGGCAAAGAGCACCCCAGCAGATCTGTTAAGTGTCACTTCCATTACCCACAGTCATTATTTGCCTCTATCAACGGGAGGATGGCGAAGATGTGTGTCTGAAGATATTTTAATCCTTTTATGGGCATTTTTCCCTGCAAGCATTTTCTGGTTGTATTCTATATATAAAATAATTATATATGGTCAATATACCATTGCTAAAACAACAAATCTGATGGTGGCCTGACTTATAAGTGTTAGACAGGTGTGAAAAAATGCTGTTTAAATATTGACAAAGTAAGTGTAAAATTTTGGTGTCTATAAAACAGTGGGAGCTTAGGTTACATTCTCTGCTGTGGCCAAATAGGAACATTATAAATAGGTCACTAGAGTGTGCTGCCAATGGCTGCGTGGAATTTAAGTGTTCTGCACTTCCATTTTTAACAGTAACTGAAAAACTCACAATTTCAGAATGAAATTACAGGAAAAGGGTACAAAATAAATAATGAAATTATATTGCAGAGGTTTTTTTTATATACATGATTTATCATTTTATATTCCAATTCCAAAGTGTTTAATGTCCTTTTTAATGTCAAAAGTCTTACACCATGGCAAGACTGAGCACAGCAACAAGACGCAAGATAGTTATACTGCATCAGCAAGGTCTCTCCCAGGCAAAATTTCTTTCATATAGGTGGCGAGAGTCCATTATCCGTTACATATGGGATATACATTCCTACCAATTGGAGGAGGCAAAGTTTCCCAAACCCCAAGAGCCTTATAAAACCCCTCTCACCTCACACATACCATAGTTTTTACCTTGCCTCCATTGGAGATGGTTGATGCATGAAGATGTGCATGATTTCTTCAGTGAAAGGGGCTTTCAGTCTATGTTGAAGCCGGGTTCCCCTCAGAGTACAGTGCTTGTCAGATGGATGTATTTAGGGTATGGTTTGTATAGCGCATACAAAGTTGTATACAGTACCTTTTCTTGACTGATGCACGAGGAACAGGGGTGACTGCTTCCCCTCCACCATAAACATGCAGAATCCTCAGCACAATAAATGATTTCACTTAATGTTTAACGAGACATATTTAACAATACAGCAGCATAAAAATCAAGCGACGTTTCGGGATGGTCTCCCTTAATCATGCTAGGGGTATGGTTTGTGATACAATGGTTTTTCCTCATGGGAAATCCTTCATGGACCCTCTGTAAATTTGCAGAATTAATTTATTTTTATTTTTTTCTAATTGAGTTTTTTTTGCAATTATGTTTCAAACTGAACCTGCGTCTGATACTGATGTTACCATAGGATTTGAGCTGCTTAAACAGGTATTTAACAAAGATAAGTATGCATGTTGTAATTAAGCTGATCTAAATTATTCAGCTCTATTATGTGGCTTTTGTTTAACAAATTGTTAAATATACCGGCCCCAAGGCAGAACATACAGTGATCTGAGATGTCATCGCAGAAAATGCAGCAGGTCTGCAGAAAGAACAGGACACAAACAGGAACTGTTAGTGATTTAACTTTTCAGCGCTGCTCCACATTAGGCTGTTTTCTTCAAACAGAGCTGTTCTCTGGATGCACTGTGCAAGTTTTCCTTATCACAACTCCTCCATAGCAATGTGCTGTTTAAAGTGAACAGTCAAAAATGCAGTAGCTCATTAATTGACTGGCTCTCAGAGATTGTTTCAAGCCCGTCCCCTAGCCTTTCACAGTCTGCAAAGCTGTTTTTTTCTGAATGTAGAACGTTCGTATAAGCAATGCACCTTTTTTAGAGTGTCTGCAGCTAATTTGCAATGCAATTTTCAACTACTGCACTATATTTATAAAACTTTAAATATTGCTTTATTCTCCAGTTAACAAACACATTACAATTAAACTTGTGCTTTAGTGTAACTGCCTAATTTAAAATTTAATTTTATTTAAAAATGACCTGCAGAAAATGTTTCACTAAAGAAATCTCATTGCAGAAAGTAAAAAAAAGTTCTGCCTCTCTGAGTACATTTATTTATACAGTTATTCTATCTCAGTCTAAATGTACATAGCATTACTGCAGATATGTAAGATTTTATTGCTACAGCTAAAGAGAAGGCAATGACTTCTATTTTGCCTTCAAATAAATGTATAAGGTTTTTGCAACATTTTCCTAAACTTAGTGAATTTAGTTCTGACCTTCAGCATACTGACGTATCCTCAACTGATGGGGTGTCCTCTGATTCAGAGGATGCCACGTCAGAGACTGATATAGACAAATCTTCTTTTTTATTTAAGTTAGAATATATTTGTTCTCTCTTCAAGGAAGTTTTGTTTACTTTGGGTATTGAGGAGTCTAAATCTCCTCATGATAAAGCTGGTACTTGTCTAAATTCTGTATTTAAAGGGACAGTATACTGTAAAATAGTTTTTCCCTTAATGTGTTTACAATTGCTTTTTTTACCAACTGCAGAGTAAAAAATGTATGAAAATTTGCTTTTTAAGGTTTATTTCTGTATATTAAAACTCTGATTTTGTGTTTTGAAGCCACAGCCTAATAAAATAGGTTGAGCTTGTAGGTATAATCAGATCTCATTACTGTATCACATTGTGCACATATACCTGCTTCTTTATCTTATATCTGTCCTTAAAACAATCACCAATACTTTGAGACAACAATGGAAAATCAACATTTTATTACCTTATCTCTGCTTTATCACACTGGGAGTGTAATTTCTTCTGCTGGCTGTGTTTACAAAGCTTATCTATAGCTGGTACGCGCGGCCACAAACTTTCAGAATAGGTGGGGATACCACATGCTAAATTATCAATTTCAAATGCCAATATAAGGGTAAAGGAGCTACTTGTAAACAATTTAATACACTCCAGCAGGTAAAGTGGATCATTGGGAACAAATTAAAGGAGAGAAATTTTTGAGTAAACTGTCCCTTTAAGACTACTGTTATTACTCCTGAAGTATTTCCTATTCCTGATATCTCTCTTATGTGATTGCTAAAGAATGGTCTAAGCCTGGTACCTCTTTTAACCCTTTTTCTAGGTTTTAAGAAATTGTATCCTTTACCTGTAGCCAAGGATCCTTTAGATAGGAAGCTTGAATCTTATCCAAGATGGGCATATATACATTCTGGCTATATTCTTAGACCTATTATATTTATGACTGATGTTGCTGCTGCTTATACTTTTTTGTTGGACAGTTTAGCACAGCAGTTGTCTTCATATTCTGAATTACCTAACATTATTGTTTTACTTAAACATGCAAATCATTTTTATTTGTGATGCTATATTTGATGTTAGGAAGATCAATGTCAAATCCCATGTCTTAAGCCTTCTAACTAGAAGAGCTTTATGGCTTAAATCTTGGAATGCTGACATGGTGTATAAAACAAGATTATTATCTCTCTCTTTTCAAGGTAAAGAAACCCAATTCTGCCCCTAAACCTATATGAAGGTGTGGCCCTCAAGCCAGTTCTTCTGGTAGGGGGCAGACGGTAGGGGGCAGACTAAAGCTATTTCAAAGAGTTTAGACAGACTCTGTTCAAAATCAGTGGATTCAGAATATAATTTCTTAGGGGTGTCAAATAGTATTCTAAATAAGACTTCCTTTGGGAAGATTCTTTCTTACCCATGTAACAAAAAACCCAGTAAAAGCTCAAGTCTTTCTGATATGTGTTTCAGATCTAGAACTTTTAAGGGGTAATTTTCCCCAGTTCCACAGCAGGAACAAGGATTGGTGTTTTTATTCAAATCTATTCAGACCTTTCTTTCATGTAATTAGCAAGAGTCCATGAGCTAGTGACGTATGGGATATACATTCCTACCAGGAGGGGCAAAGTTTCCCAAACCTCAAAATGCCTATAAATACACCCCTCACCACACCCACAATTCAGTTTTACAAACTTTGCCTCCGATGGAGGTGGTGAAGTAAGTTTGTGCTAGATTCTACGTTGATATGCGCTCCGCAGCAAGTTGGAGCCCGGTTTTCCTCTCAGCGTGCAGTGAATGTCAGAGGGATGTGAAGAGAGTATTGCCTATTTGAATGCAGTGATCTCCTTCTACGGGGTCTATTTCATAGGTTCTCTGTTATCGGTCGTAGAGATTCATCTCTTACCTCCCTTTTCAGATCGACGATATACTCTTATATATACCATTACTTCTGCTGATTCTCGTTTCAGTACTGGTTTGGCTTTCTACAAACATGTAGATAAGTGTCCTGGGGTATGTAAATCTTATTTTCTGTGACACTCTAAGCTATGGTTGGGCACTTTGTTTATAAAGTTCTAAATATATGTATTCAAACATTTATTTGCCTTGACTCAGAATGTTCAACTTTCCTTATTTTTCAGACAGTCAGTTTCATATTTGGGATAATGCATTTGAATTAATCATTTTTTTCTTACCTTCAAAAATTTGACTCTTTTTTTTCCCTGTGGGCTGTTAGGCTCGCGGGGGCTGAAAATGCTTCATTTTATTGCGTCATTCTTGGCGCGGACTTTTTTGGCGCAAAAATTCTTTTCCGTTTCCGGCGTCATACGTGTCGCCGGAAGTTGCGTCATTTTTTTGACGTTATTTTGCGCCAAAGATGTCGGCGTTCCGGATGTGGCGTCATTTTGGCGCCAAAAGCATTTAGGCGCCAAATAATGTGGGCGTCTGATTTGGCGCTAAAAAATATGGGCGTCGCTTTTATCTCCACATTATTTAAGTCTCATTTTTTATTGCTTCTGGTTGCTAGAAGCTTGTTCTTTGGCATTCTTTCCCATTCCTGAAACTGTCATTTAAGGAATTTGATCAATTTTGCTTTATATGTTGTTTTTTCTCTTACATATTGCAAGATGTCTCACGTTGCATCTGAGTCAGAAGATACTACAGGAAAATCGCTGTCTAGTGCTGGATCTACCAAAGCTAAGTGTATCTGCTGTAAACTTTTGGTAGCTATTCCTCGGGCTGTTGTTTGTATTGATTGTCATGACAAACTTGTTAAAGCAGATAATATTTCCTTTAGTAATGTACCATTGCCTGTTGCAGTTCCCTCAACATCTAAGGTGCAGAATGTTCCTGATAACATAAGAGATTTTGTTTCTGAATCCATAAAGAAGGCTATGTCTGTTATTTCTCCTTCTAGTAAACATAAAAAATCTTTTAAAACTTCTCTCCCTACAGATGAATTTTTAAATGAACATCATCATTCTGATTCTGATGATTCCTCTGGTTCAGAGGATTCTGTCTCAGAGGTTGATGCTGATAAATCTTCATATTTATTTAAAATGGAATTTATTCGTTCTTTACTTAAAGAAGTACTAATTGCTTTAGAAATAGAGGATTCTGGTCCTCTTGATACTAATTCTAAACGTTTGGATAAGGTATTTAAAGCTCCTGTGGTTATTCTAGAAGTTTTTCCTGTTCCTAATGCTATTTCTGCAGTAATTTCCAAAGAATGGGATAAATTGGGTAATTCATTTACTCCTTCTAAACGTTTCAAGCAATTATATCCTGTGCCGTCTGACAGATTAGAATTTTGGGACAAAATCCCTAAAGTTGATGGGGCTATTTCTACCCTTGCTAAACGTACTACTATTCCTACGTCAGATGGTACTTCGTTTAAGGATCCTTTAGATAGGAAAATTGAATCCTTTCTAAGAAAAGCTTATCTGTGTTCAGGTAATCTTCTTAGACCTGCTATATCTTTGGCTGATGTTGCTGCCGCTTCAACTTTTTGGTTGGAAACTTTAGCGCAACAAGTAACACATCATGATTCTCATGATATTATTATTCTTCTTCAGCATGCTAATAATTTTATCTGTGATATTATCAGAGTTGATGTCAGGTTTATGTCTCTAGCTATTTTAGCTAGAAGAGCTTTATGGCTTAAAACTTGGAATGCTGATATGGCTTCTAAATCAACTCTACTTTCTATTTCTTTCCAGGGTAACAAATTATTTGGTTCTCAGTTGGATTCTATTATTTCAACTGTTACTGGTGGGAAAGGAACTTTTTTACCACAGGATAAAAAATCTAAAGGTAAAAACAGGGCTAATAATTGTTTTCGTTTCAACAAAGAACAAAAGCCTGATCCTTCATCCTCAGGAGCAGTTTCAGTTTGGAAACCATCTCCAGTCTGGAATAAATCCAAGCCAGCTAGAAAGGCAAAGCCTGCTTCTAAGTCCACATGAAGGTGCGGCCCTCATTCCAGCTCAGCTGGTAGGGGGCAGGTTACGTTTTTTCAAGGAAATTTGGATCAATTCTGTTCACAATCTTTGGATTCAGAACATTGTTTGAGAAGGGTACAGAATTGGTTTCAAGATGAGACCTCCTGCAAAGAGATTTTTTCTTTCCCGTGTCCCAGTAAATCCAGTAAAAGCTCAAGCATTTCTGAATTGTGTTTCAGATCTAGAGTTGACTGGAGTAATTATGCCAGTTCCAGTTCCGGAACAGGGGATGGGGTTTTATTCAAATCTCTTCATTGTACCAAAGAAGGAGAATTCCTTCAGACCAGTTCTGGATCTAAAAATATTGAATCGTTATGTAAGAATACCAACGTTCAAGATGGTAACTGTAAGGACTATCTTGCCTTTTGTTCAGCAAGGGAATTATATGTCCACAATAGATTTACAGGATGCATATCTGCATATTCCGATTCATCCAGATCATTATCAGTTCCTGAGATTCTCTTTTCTGGACAAGCATTACCAGTTTGTGGCTCTGCCGTTTGGCCTAGCTACAGCTCCAAGAATTTTTACAAAGGTTCTCGGTGCCCTTCTGTCTGTAATCAGAGAACAGGGTATTGTGGTATTTCCTTATTTGGACGATATCTTGGTACTTGCTCAGTCTTTACATTTAGCAGAATCTCATACGAATCGACTTGTGTTGTTTCTTCAAGATCATGGTTGGAGGATCAATTTACCAAAAAGTTCTTTGATTCCTCAGACAAGGGTAACCTTTCTGGGTTTCCAGATGGATTCAGTGTCCATGACTCTGTCTTTGACAGACAAGAGACGTCTAAAATTAATTACAGCTTGTCGAAACCTTCAGTCACAATCATTCCCTTCGGTAGCCTTATGCATGGAAATTCTAGGTCTTATGACTGCTGCATCGGACGCGATCCCCTTTGCTCGTTTTCACATGCGACCTCTTCAGCTCTGTATGCTGAATCAATGGTGCAAGGATTACACAAAGATATCTCAATTAATATCTTTAAAACCGATTGTTTGACACTCTCTAACGTGGTGGACAGATCACCATCGTTTAATTCAGGGGGCTTCTTTTGTGCTTCCGACCTGGACTGTAATTTCAACAGATGCAAGTCTCACAGGTTGGGGAGCTGTGTGGGGATCTCTGACGGCACAAGGAGTTTGGGAATCTCAGGAGGTGAGATTACCGATCAATATTTTAGAACTCCGTGCAATTTTCAGAGCTCTTCAGTTTTGGCCTCTTCTGAAGAGAGAATCGTTCATTTGTTTTCAGACAGACAATGTCACAACTGTGGCATACATCAATCATCAAGGAGGGACTCACAGTCCTCTGGCTATGAAAGAAGTATCTCGAATTTTGGTTTGGGCGGAATCCAGCTCCTGTCTAATCTCTGCGGTTCATATCCCAGGTATAGACAATTGGGAAGCGGATTATCTCAGTCGCCAAACGTTGCATCCGGGCGAATGGTCTCTTCACCCAGAGGTATTTCTTCAGATTGTTCAAATGTGGGAACTTCCAGAAATAGATCTGATGGCGTCTCATCTAAACAAGAAACTTCCCAGGTATCTGTCCAGATTCCGGGATCCTCAGGCGGAGGCAGTGGATGCATTATCACTTCCTTGGAAGTATCATCCTGCCTATATCTTTCCGCCTCTAGTTCTTCTTCCAAGAGTAATCTCCAAGATTCTGAAGGAATGCTCGTTTGTTCTGCTGGTAGCTCCGGCATGGTCTCACAGGTTTTGGTATGCGGATCTTGTCCGGATGGCCTATTGCCAACCGTGGACTCTTCCGTTAAGACCAGACCTTCTGTCTCAAGGTCCTTTTTTCCATCAGGATCTGAAATCCTTAAATTTAAAGGTATGGAGATTGAACGCTTGATTCTTGGTCACAGAGGTTTCTCTGACTCTGTGATTAATACTATGTTACAGGCTCGTAAATCTGTATCTAGAGAGATATATTATAGAGTCTGGAAGACTTATATTTCTTGGTGTCTTTCTCATCATTTTTCTTGGCATTCTTTTAGAATACCGAGAATATTACAGTATCTTCAGGATGGTTTAGATAAGGGTTTGTCTGCAAGTTCCTTGAAAGGACAAATCTCTGCTCTTTCTGTTCTTTTTCACAGAAAGATTGCTATTCTTCCTGATATTCATTGTTTTGTACAAGCTTTGGTTCGTATAAAGCCTGTCATTAAGTCAATTTCTCCTCCTTGGAGTTTGAATTTGGTTCTGGGGGCTCTTCAAGCTCCTCCATTTGAACCTATGCATTCATTGGACATTAAATTACTTTCTTGGAAAGTTTTGTTCCTTTTGGCCATCTCTTCTGCCAGAAGAGTTTCTGAATTATCTGCTCTTTCTTGTGAGTCTCCTTTTCTGATTTTTCATCAGGATAAGGCGGTGTTGCGAACTTCTTTTCAATTTTTACCTAAAGTTGTGACTTCCAACAACATTAGTAGAGAAATTGTGGTTCCTTCATTATGTCCTAATCCTAAGAATTCTAAGGAGAAATCGTTGCATTCTTTGGATGTTGTTAGAGCTTTGAAATATTATGTTGAAGCTACTAAGTCTTTCCGAAAGACTTCTAGTTTATTTGTTATCTTTTCCGGTTTTAGAAAGGCCAGAAAACTTCTGCCATTTCTTTGGCATCTTGGTTGAAATCTTTAATTCATCTTGCCTATGTTGAGTCGGGTAAGACTCCGCCTCATAGGATTACAGCTCATTCTACTAGGTCAGTTTCTACTTCCTGGGCGTTTAGGAATGAAGCTTCGGTTGATCAGATTTGCAAAGCGGCAACTTGGTCCTCTTTGCATACTTTTACCAAATTCTACCATTTTGTTGTATTTTCTTCTTCTGAAGCAGTTTTTGGTAGAAAAGTACTTCAGGCAGCGGTTTCAGTTTGAATCTTCTGCTTATGTTTTTCATTAAACTTTATTTTGGGTGTGGATTATTTTCAGCAGGAATTGGCTGTCTTTATTTTGTCCCTCCCTCTCTAGTGACTCTTGCGTGGAAAGATCCACATCTTGGGTAGTCATTATCCCATACGTCACTAGCTCATGGACTCTTGCTAATTACATGAAAGAAAACATAATTTATGTAAGAACTTACCTGATAAATTCATTTCTTTCATATTAGCAAGAGTCCATGAGGCCCGCCCTTTTTTTGTGGTGGTTATGATTTTGTATAAAGCACAATTATTCCAATTCCTTATTTTATATGCTTTCGCACTTTTTTATCACCCCACTTCTTGGCTATTCGTTAAACTGAATTGTGGGTGTGGTGAGGGGTGTATTTATAGGCATTTTGAGGTTTGGGAAACTTTGCCCCTCCTGGTAGGAATGTATATCCCATACGTCACTAGCTCATGGACTCTTGCTAATATGAAAGAAATGAATTTATCAGGTAAGTTCTTACATAAATTATGTTTTTTTGGATCTGAAAACTTTAAGGTCACTTCATGTCCACAATAGACTTACAGGACGCTTACCTTCTCAGTCCGATTCATCCAGATCACTATCGTTTTGTGAGATTCTACTTTCTAAACAAGGATTACCAATTTGTCGCTCTTCCGTTTGGCCTTGCAACAGCACCTAGAATATTCTTAATAGTTTTAGATGCCCTTCTATCTGTAATCAGAGAGCGGGGTATTGCGTTGTTTCCTTATTTGGACTATATCTTGGTACTAGCTCAATGTATTCATTTAGCAGAGTCTTATACAAAATAACTAGTGTTGTTTCTTCAAAGACATCGTTGGAGGATCAATTTACAAGAGTTTCTTGATTCCTCAGACAAGGGTCACCTTTTTTAGGTTTCCAGATAGATTCAGTGTCCATGACTCTTTCTCTAACAGACAAGAGACGAATGAAGTTGGTTTTAGCTTGTCTAAACCTTCAGTCTCTATCATTCCCTTAGTGGCTATGTGCATGAAAGTTTTTACTGTCTCATGACTGCAGCATCGGACGCGATCCCCTTTGCTCGATTTCATATGAGGCCTCTACAGCTTTGCATGTTGAACCAATGGTGCAGGGATTATACTCAAATATCACAACTGATATGCTTAAATCCCAACACTCAACTCTCTCTGACTTGGTGGTTCAAGGGGCCTCCTTTGTTTGTCCTTCCTATACTGTGATCTCAACAGATGCAAGTCTTACAGGTTGGGGAGCTGTCTGGGGGTCTCTTACAGCACAAGGGGTGCAAGGTTACAATCAATATTTTAGAACTCTGCTATTTTCAGAGCTCTTCAGGCTTGGCTTCTGTTGAAGAGAGAACTTTACATTTGTTTTCAGACCGACAATATCACAACAGTGGCATATGTCAATTATCAAGGAGGGACTTGCAGTCCTTCAGCTATGAAAGAAGTATCTTGGATACTTTAATGGGCAGAATCAAACTCTTGTCCAATTTCTGCGATTCATATCCCAGGTGTAGACAATTGGGAAGCGGATTATCTCAGCCGTCAGACTTTACATCCGGGGGAGTGTTCTCTCCATCCAGATGTGTTTATTTTCATCTTGTACAGATATGGGGTCTTCCAGAAATATCTGATGGCCTCTCTTCTAAACAAGAAGTTTCCCAGATACCTTTCCAGGTCCAAGTATCCTCAGGCGGAGATAGTGGATGCTTTAGCAGTTCCTTGGTTTTACCAACCTGCTTACATTTTTCCGCCTCTGGTTCTTCTTCCAAGATCATAATGGTACAATCTTAAGTATTTCTGATATACCTGCATGGCCTCAGGTTTTGGTATGCGGGTCATGTCCGGATGTCCACTTGCCAGCCTTGACCACTTCCTTTAAGGCCAGACCTTCTGTCTCAAGGGCCGTTTTTCCTTGAGACAAATCTCTAAATTTGAAGGCATGGAAATTGAACGTTTAGTGCTTAGTCATAGAGGTTTCTCTGACTCGGTGATTAGCACTATGATACATGTTCGTAAGAAGGAAGATTTATCATCGGGTTGGAAAACATATATTTCATGGTGTTCCACCCATAATTATTCTTGGCATTCTTTCAGAATTCCTAGGACTTTACAGTTTCTTCAGGATGGTTTGGATAAAGGGTTGTCTGTAATTTCTGCTTTTTCTGTCTTATTTCATAGAAAGATTGCTAGGCTTCCTGATATTCATGTTTTGCTCAGGCTTTGACTCCTATCAAACCTGTTATTAAATCTATTTCTCCTCCTTGGAGTCTCAATTTGGTATTGAAGATTTTACAGGTTTCTCCTTTTGAACCCATGCATTCTCTGGATATTAAATTACTTTCTTGGAAAGTGTTATTTATTTTGGCTATCTCTTCTGCTAGAAGAGTTTCTGAATTGTCTGCTCTCTCTTGTGAGTCTCCTTATCTGATTTTCCATGAAGATAAAGCTGTTTTGCGGACCTCATTTAAATTTTTGACTAAAGTTGTGAATTCTAACAACATTAATAGAGAATTTGTTGTTCCTTCCTTGTGTCCTAATCCTAAGAATGCTCTTGAAAGGTATTTACATTCTTTGGATGTGGTAAGAGCTTTGAGATATTATGTTGAGGCTACTAAAGATTTTAACACTCACACAAATTCTTCATTAAATACCAAACTTGGCTATATGGCTGTATAAAATGCTTTACTCTGATCAGTCAATCTCTTATAGAGATAAATATGGTAGTGTCCAAAGTTTGAATTATTTATAAGCCTAAGTATTAAAAGACTTGATGTCACTTAGAAAAAAGGTAACTCTAGCTGTGTATTCAATTTAAGTAACGATAATCTGTAGATAGACACAAGCTATAATACGATGTCACTTATATAAAAAATAGACTTATTCGGCTTAATATTTCTGCCGTTGTTCGCAAATAACACAGGATAGTACCTTGAACTTCAAATGATCGCCCCACACCGGAGAGTGAAGTAGCTGGTGGCCTTCCGTATCAGTCCGGTCCTACTTTCTGCAGGGAGGGGAAAAGAGAACTGCACTGCAGATCCAGGACATCAACTTACAAATTTTTCGCCGCTGTGTGCGTGACTGATCACTTAGGAGAATTACAGGTTGTATATTCAACTTCAGTCAGCAATAATTCACTTGTTTACTCACTGAGTGTGTTAGCAATCATGTATGGCCCCATTCCGTAACAAACTGTAGAAATTACCCGGTCCTACTCACTGCAGGGAGGGGATGCACTTTGTAGCAACTTCTGTGATTGCAGATTCTGAACGCTGTGCACACCGGCACTCCAGCTCATTAATTGAAAGCCGCTCTCAGCACTGACTTCTCAGAGAAAGTGCTCTTGTTGAGCAGGAAACACGTCAGAGAGCAGCATAATCCCTGTGTGTTAGGGTAACTCCAGAGAGAATGTGCTTGCTATAATTTTTAATATGATCAAATAAAGTTTGTATTTTTTACTTTTTTACTCCACTTGTGCAGCCTCTATTTTGTTCCTATTTTTTTGCATTTTTTTGTACTGAAGATTTTAGAAAGACTTCTAGTCTATTTGTTATTTTTTCTGGTTCCAGGAAAGGTCAGAAAGCCTCTGCCATTTCTCTGGCATCTTGGTTGAAACTTTTGATTCACAAAGCTTATTTAGAGGCGGGGCAGTCTCCGCCTCAGAGAATTATAGCTCATTCTACTAGATCAGTTGCAACTTCTTGGGCTTTCAAGAATGAAGCTTCAGTTGATCAAATTTGCAAAGAAGCAACTTGGTCTTCTTTGCTTACATTTTCTAAATTTTACAATTTTGATGTGTTTGCTTCTTCGGAAGCAGCCTTTGGTAGAAAGGTTCTTCATGCAGCTGTCTGTTTGATTCTAGTGCCTTTGATTTGAGTTTTTTGATATTTTTAAGAAAAACTGGATTTTAATTTCTCAGCGGATATAGCTGTTTTTATTTTATCCCTCCCTCTCTAGTGACTCGTGAACTTCCACATCTTGGGTATTATATCCGATACGTCACTAGCTCATGGACACTTGCCCCTTACATGAAAGAAAACATAATTTATGTAAGAACTTACCTGATAAATTCATTTTCTCTTGTAAGGTGTATCCAGTCCACAGATCATCCATTACTTGTGGGATATTCTCCTTCCCAACAGGAAGTTGCAAGAGGATCACCCACAGCAGAGCTGCTATATAGCTCCTCCCCTAACTGCCATATCCAGTCATTCTCTTGCAACTCTCAACAAGCATGGCGGTAGTAAGAGAGAAGTGGTGTAACATAGCTGTTTTTTTTCTTCAATCAAAAGTTTGCTATTTTTAAATGGTACCGGAGTTGTACTATTTTGTCCCAGGCAGAAAATAGAAGAAGAATCTGCCTGTGATTTCTATGATCTTAGCAGGTTGTAACTAAGATCCATTGCTGTTCTCACACATGACTGAAGAGAGAGGTAACTAAAGCGAGGGAATGGCGTGCAGGTTATCCTGCTATGAGGTATGTGCAGTTAAGATTTTTTCTAGAAGATGTGAATGCTAGAAAATGCTGCCGATACCAGATTTAGGTAAGGTAAGCCTGAATAAAGTGATTTAATAGCGACTGGTATCATGCTTACTTTCTGAGGTAATAATCTTATATATTTACAATATAAAACGTTTGCTGGCATGTTTAAACGTTTTTATATATACTTTGGTGATAAAACTTTATTGGGGCCTAGTTTTTTTTCACATGGCTGGCTTAAATTTGCCTAGAAACAGTTTCCTGAGGCTTTCCACTGTGTTACTATGAGTGGGAGGGGCCTTATTTAGTGCTTTTTTGCGAAGTCAATTTTACAGACTGAGACATCCAGCTTCCTCCAGGAGTCCCCTGAATGCTATAGGACCTCTCTCAAGGGCTCTTAGGCTTTCCAAAATCGTTTGTTGGGGAAGGTAGGCCCACAGCAAGGCTGTGGCAGTTTGGTGTGACTGTTAAAAAAACGTCTCGTTTTTTTGATCCGTTTTTTGAACTAAGGGGTTAATCATCCATTTGCAAGTGGGGGCAATGCTCTGTTAGCTTATTATACACACTGTAAAAATCTAATTTCTCTGAGGCTGACTGCCTGGAGATTGAACACTTGATTTTATCAAAGCGTGGTTTCTCCGAGTCAGTCATTGATAACTTAATTCAGGCACGAAAGCCTGTCACCAGGAAAATCTATCATAAGATATGGCGTAAATATCTTTATTGGTGTGAATCCAAGGGCTACACATGGAGTAAGGTCAGGATTCCCAGGATATTATCTTTTCTCCAAGAAGGATTGGAGAAAGGATTGTCAGCTAGTTCCTTAAAGGGACAGATTTCTGCGCTGTCTATTCTTTTGCACAAGCGTCTGGCGGATGTTCCAGACGTTCAGGCATTTTGTCAGGCTTTAGTTAGAATCAAGCCTGTGTTTAAACCTGTTACTCCACCTTGGAGTTTAAATTTGGTTCTTAAAGTTCTTCAGGGGGTTCCGTTTGAACCTCTTCATTCCATAGATATCAAACTTTTATCTTGGAAAGTTCTTTTTTTGGTAGCTATTTCCTCGGCTCGTAGAGTTTCCGAGTTATCTGCCTTACAATGTGATTCTCTTTATCTGATCTTCCATGCAGATAAGGTAGTTCTGCGTACCAAACCTGGGTTTTTACCTAAGGTGGTATCTAATTAGAATATCAATCAGGAGATTGTTGTTCCATCATTGTGTCCTAATCCTTCTTCAAAGAAGGAACGTCTATTACACAATCTTGACGTGGTTCGTGCTTTAAAGTATTATTTACAAGCTACTAAAGATTTTTGTCAAACATCTGATTTGTTGGTTGTCTACTCTGGACAGAGGAGAGGCCAAAAGACTTTGGCAACCTCTCTTTCGTTTTGGCTAAGAAGTATAATCCGCTTAGCTTATGAGACTGCTGGCCAGCAGCCTCCTGAAAGGATTACAGCTCATTCTACTAGAGCTGTGGCTTCCACATGGGCCTTTAAAAATGAGACTTCTGTTGAACAGATTTGCAAGGCGGCGACTTGGTCTTCGCTTCATACCTTTTCAAAATTCTATAAATTTGATACTTTTGCTTCTTTGGAGGCTATTTTTGGGAGAAAGGTTTTACAGGCAGTGGTACCTTCCGTTTAAGTACCTGCCTTGTCCCTCCCTTCATCCGCGTACTTTAGCTTTGGTATTGGTATCCCACAAGTAATGGATGATCCGTGGACTGGATACACCTTACAAGAGAAAACATAATTTATGCTTACCTGATAAATTATTTCTCTTGTGGTGTATCCAGTCCACGGCCCGCCCTGTCATTTTAAGGCAGGTATTTTTTAATTTTTAACTACAGTCACCACTGCACCCTGTGGTTTCTCTGCTTGTTTTCGGTCGAATGACTGGATATGGCAGTTAGGGGAGGAGCTATATAGCAGCTCTGCTGTGGGTGATCCTCTTGCAACTTCCTGTTGGGAAGGAGAATATCCCACAAGTAATGGATGATCCGTGGACTGGATACACCACAAGAGAAATACATTTATCAGGTAAGCATAAATTATGTTTCTTTCATAGTGGCAAAAGTCCATAAGACCCACCCTAGTTTTTTTGGGGTTATGATTTCTTTCATGTAATTGGCAAGTCCATGAGCTAGTGACGTATGAGATATACAATCCTACCAGGAGGGGCAAAGTTTCCCAAACCTCAAAAATGCCTATAAATACACCCCTCACCACACACACAATTCAATTTTTACAAACATTGACTCCTATGGAGATGGTGAAGTAAGTTTGTGTTTGATTTTATTCTGTGATATGCGCTTCTCAGCATTTTGAAGCCCGATTCCTCTCAGAGTACAGTGAATGTCAGAGGGATGTGAAGGGAGTATCACCTATTGAATTCTATGGTTTTCCTCGCGGGAAATCTTTTCATAGGTTCTCTATCAGTCGTAGAGATTCATCTCCTACCTTCCTTTTCAGATCGGCGATATACTCTCATATTCCATTACCTCTACTGATAACTGTTTCAGTACTGGTTTGGCTATCTGCTATATGTGGATGGGTGTCTTTCGGTAAGTATGTTTTTATTTCTTAAAGACACTCTCAGCTATGGTTTAGGATTTTATCTATTAATATAAAGTTCTAAATATATGTATTGTACTTATATTTACCATGAGTCAGGTTTATGTATATTTCCTTTTGCAGACTATCAGTTTCAAAATTGGGAAAACATATTTAGGAAGTTATTTTTTCTTACCTGGGATATAGTGTCTCCTTCATTTTTCATCTTTATTTTTTCCAGTTCCTCTTTTTGTATGCTTTTTACTCCTTTTTTTACACCTCACTACTTGGCTATACATTAAACTGAGGTGTGAGTGAGATGGGAGGTGTATTTATAGGCATTTTGAGGTTTGGGAAACTTTGCCCCCTCCTTGTAGGAATGTATATTCCATACATCACTAGCTCATGGACTCTTGCCACTATTAAAGAAATTAATTTATCAGGTAAGTTCTTTCATAAATTTAGTTATTCCATTACCTCTGCTGATATGTTTCAGTGGTTTGACTGTCTGCTACTTGCTTGATAGTGTACAATTGTCTATGGGTTGTGGATTTAGTTTCTTAGGGTCAAAAACTGTTTTTTCAATCCCTCCCTTTATGGTTACCCGTGGACTTCCACAGCTTGGGTATTAGTTTCCCATTTGTAACGAATCGTGAACTCTCGCCACCTATATGAAAGAAAACAAGAGTCCACTTGCCCCCACCCTTTTCTTGGAGTTTACTTAGATTAAGCACATCTTTTTTCCCTGCTCCTTTTATATCTTACTTCTTTTTTAAACCTGACTTCTTGACTATAGGTTAAACAAAGGTATGTGTGAAGTGGGAGGGGTTTTATAGGGCTCTTGGGGTTTGGGAAACTTTGCCTCATTTTAGTGGCAGGAATGTATATCCCACTTTTAAAGGATTGTGGACTCTCAACACCATGAAATAAATTAATTTATCAGGCAAGTATAAGTTATGTTTTCAAGGCATACAGGGATTTCCAGATATGTTGTCCAAGCTCTTCTGAAGAAGCACAAAGAAATAGGCTACATTGAGGACCATAGAAACAGTGGTCATCCAAGAAAACATAGTGCAGCAGATGAAAGAGACAACATGCCTACTTACGTTAACAATTGTAAGATCTCCAACAGTGCCATCAGCTCAGGATTGGCAGAAACCAGTGGGACACTGGTACACCCGTCTACTGTCCGGAGAATTCTGGTCAGAAGTAGTCTTCATGGAAGGCTTGCAGCCAAAAAGCCATACTTTAAAATTGGAAACAAGGCCAAGCGACTCAACTATCCACAAAAACACAGGAAGTGGGGTGCAGAAAAATGATTTCAACATTGAGTCTGTATTGGATAACATGAAGAGACAGAAGCTGCATAAATCCACAGAAGAACTGTGGTTTCCCCAATGTGTTTGCAACAACCTAACTGCCTAAAAAAACAGTGTTCAAGTGTACTTAGAAGAATTGATGCTGTTTTGTTTATGTGTGTGTGTATGTATGTATGTATGTATATATATATATATATATATATATATATATATATATATATATATATATATATATATATATATATATATATATATATATATGTGAGATATGTGTGTGTGTATGTATGTATGTGTGTGTGTATATATATATATATATATATATATATATATATATATATATATATGTGAGATATGTGTGTGTGTGTGTGTGTATGTATGTGTGTATATATATATATATATATATATATATATATATATATATATATATATATATATATATATATGTAAGTATGTATGTATGTATGTGTATATATATATATATATATATATATATATATATATATATATATATATATATATATATATATATAATCTCCACAAAGATTGGTTTAGTACGCCTTGCAAGAAGAGTTTAAATATATCTTTGGGAGTGCAGCTAATGAGACCAAATAGTTACACAAATCGGTGGGTATTGGTATACATCCACTTGTAAATAATAATATTAAATAATATTAAAATTGGGATCTTTAGAAACACAATATGGCGATATTCTGCTTAGCCAGTAACCAACTTACAAGGTGTCCCAGTGTTGACTGGTCTTAACACTACAATACTTTGCCTTTATGGGCTGTATTATTTCTGATTTTTCTCTTTATATTAGACTGAGACTCCCTGGCTTTATACACTACTCTAATATACTGTAATGAGAACACCTAAACTTGGGTGTGGTGCTTTAACTGATGGATGATGGCCAGTCTCTCTTTTTTTGTAAGGTGTGTTAACCATACTTTGTGAATTTGTATTTAAAAAAGGAAGACTACCCTTAAAGTGATTGTAAACTTAAGCTATTTTGTCAACATTATTTTTAATAAAAAGTTAAATGATGGTCACTTTCAATTAAAAAATTAAATGTAAACGCTAAATTATATAAATAATTACCCTTTCATTTTGTTATACATTTCACTGTTCTTCCACCCGCAACCCATAGTCTATTTCTTTGTAAAATGATGAACCATGTAGTAGCCAATAGTATTGTCTACAGCATGAATCGTCATTTTACACAGAAACAGACGGAGTTGCGGGTAGAGGAATGGCGAAGTGTATAACAAAATGAAAGGGTAATTATGTAATTTATCGTTTAAAATGATTTTGATGAATGAAAGTGCCCATCATTTACCTTTTTATTACAAATATTGTTGAGATAATCGTTTAAAGGGACACTGAACCCAAATTTTTTCTTTCATGATTCAGATAGAGCATGCAATTTTAAGCAACTTTTAAATGTACTCCTATTTATCAATTTTTCTTCATTCTCTTGCTATCTTTATTTGAAAAGCAAGAATGTAAGTTTAGAAGCCGGACCATTTTTGGTTAACAACCTGGGTTGTGCTTGCTGATTGGTGGCTAAATGCACCCACCAATAAACAATTGCTGTTCAGGGTGCTGAACCAAAAATTGGCTGGCTCCTTAGCTTAGATGCCTTTTTCAAATAAAGATAGCAAGAGAACGAAGAAAATTTGATAATAGGAGTAAATTAGGAAGTTGCTTAAAATTGCATGCTCTATCTGAATAATGAAAGAAACATTTTGGGTTTAGTGTACCTTTTAACTTTACAACCACTTTAAAGTCCCTTTACAGTGGGATGTGGCGAGGTTAAATATCTTCTTTTCTTACTTAAATATGTTCTGGTGATATTTTCTAATCAGTTTTATATAGTAATGCTGCATCACTTTAAAGTGCTTAAACATTTGGGTATCAAGTCCCTTTTAAGCTAAAATGAGCTAATAACAAACTTATTTCAATGTTTGTTGCACAATTTATAATTAAATCAATTTATGTTAAATAATGTAACTGATTTGTGCTTTGAATTACTCATGTAGCATAAATAACCGAAAATGTTATAATATTGTAAAGTATTACACGGCCCAACACGGCTACTTCATAAAACCACCTTGTTGGCAACATTTTCTGTGGTAAACGTTGGAGTCTTTATGACTTTTGCATGCTTGAAAAATCCCAACCACACCCTGGAACACATGCGATAAGCTACTCGTTCATGTCTGTGAGATCTCTTGCACAAAAAACAAACAAAACATGCACATTTTAATGTTCTTTTTTGCCATCACATTTATGGAATATTCAGTTCTTTATCCCGTTGAAGTATAAACTATTGTTCTTAATTATATTTGATAATGGCATTGCGTTGTCTGTAATTTTTTTAAACGTTTGAATAATTAATTTGTTTTCTTAATAGTAAATACAGTGTTTCCAGACTAATTAAAAAAAAAAAATCAGTCATTGCAGCATGTTAATTGCAATTGTGTCTAAATCTTATTTTCTTTTTGTTTTGTTTTTTTCTTTGAACTCATTTAAATAAAGAAAGCCTGTAATTTCAATAATTACACTTGTGGTTATTTTTGATATTTTTTAACACGTTATGGCTTCTTTAAAGGGATATCAAACCCCACTTTTTTCTTTCATGATTCAGATACAACATATTATTTTAAACCTCTTTATAATTTACTTCTATTATTTAATTTTCTTAATTATCTTCATATCCTTTTCTGAAAATCATATCTAGATAGGCTCAGTAGCTGCTGATTGGTGGCTACACATAGCTGCCTCGTGTGATTGGCTTACCCATTGCTATTTCTTCAACAAAGGATATTTAAAGAATGAAATAGATAATAGAAGTAAATTGGGATATTGTTTGAAATTATATTCTCTATCTGAATCAGGAAAGATTTTTGTGTTTAATGTCCCTTTAACTAGATGCCTTTTATTTTGTGTACATCTAATAGTCTTTATTGTCTTTATTGTTCTGAACTATAAAATCTCTACACATCCTACCACATACAGGTATACCTCACTTTACAGCGCTTCACTTTACAGCGTTTCACTAATACAGCACTTTGTGGAGCTGAAGTTCATCCTCCAGTGACTTTGAAACAGTGCTGTAATCATTGTGAGATTGCGAGAAAAGTGACTGGCACCATTTTGTTATGATTAGTTCACTCGGTTTACAGCATTACAGTGCAATCTGTGTCTCAGTGCTATAGTCTGGCAAATTTTACTACAGTAATTGTCACTATTTTACAGGTACAGTATTTATTGAATGCTGTGCTAGTGTTAAACTAAACCTAGCACTATTGCACCCCCAATATATGTTAGTTCAAACATGTT